>NW_027227520.1:0-49146 GCF_037783145.1 Equus przewalskii | reverse complement strand
GTGCCGGAGACGACGGAAGCACCTACCGAGCATGCCGGAGCCACCTGCTCGACTCGCCGGAAACACCTGCCGGACACGCCAAAGTCACCTGCCGGGTATGCCAGAACCACCTGGCGGACACTACGGAATCACATGCCGCGCATGCCGGAACCACCTCTCAGACGTGCCGGAAGCACGTGCCAGACACGCCGGAAACACCTTCCGGACAGACCGGACCCACCTGCCAAGAACGCCGGAGCCACCTGTTCGACTCGCTGGAACCACCTGCCGGACAGGCCAATATCAACTGCTGGCTATGCCAGAACCACCTGGGGGACAGTCCGGGATCACCTGCCAGCCATGGCGGAACCACCTCTCAGACGTACCAGAACCACCTGCCGGAGAAGCTGGAAACACGTCCTGGACACACTGGAACCACGTGACGGCCATGCCTGAACCACCTGCCGAGCACGGCGGAACCACCTGCCGGACACGCCAAAATCACCTGCGGGCTACGCCAGAACCACTTGGACGAGTCTCCGAAATGACCTGCCGGGCATGTTGGAACCACCTCTCAGACGTGCCAGAAGCACGTGGCGGACAGTCCGGAATCACCTGTTGGGCATACGCAACCACCTCTGAGACGTACCAGAACCACGTGCCGTGCACGCCGGAACCACCTACCGGACAGACCGGAATCAACTTTTGGGCGTGCCGGAACCACCAGTCAGATGTGCCAGAAACACGTGCCGGAGACGCCGGAAGCACCTGCCGAGCACGTCGCAACCACCTGCTCAACTCGCCTGAACCACCTGCCGGACACGCCAGAATCACCTGCCCGCTACACCAGCACCACTTCGGGGACAAGCCGGAATCACGTGAGGGGCATGCCGGCACAGCCTCTCAGACTGAACCTCGTGCCGGACACCACAGAACCACCTGCCGGACAGACCGGGACCACCTGACGGACACGCCGGAAGCACCGGCTCGACCCGCCGGAACGACCGCTGGACATGCAAAATCACCTGCCGGCTACGCCGGAAACACTTGGCGAACACTCCGGAATCACCTGCCGGGCATGCCGGAACCACCTCTCAGATATGCCAGAACCACGTGCCAATGACCCCGGAAGCACCTGCCGAGCATGCCGGAACCACCTGCTCGAATCGCCAGAACCAGCTGCCGGACACGCAAAAATCACCTGCCGGCTACGCCACAACCAGTTGGGGAACACTTCGGAATCACCTGCCGGGCTTGCTGGAACCACCTGCCGGTCATGCCAAAATCACCTGCCAACTACGCCAGTACCACTTGGCGGACACTGTGGAAACACCTGTCGGGCCGCCCGGAACCACATCTCAGACGTGCCAGAACCATGTGCATGAGATGCTGGAGCCACACCCCGAACAGACGGAAAACACCTGCCAGACCCGTCTGAACAACCTGCCGAGCACACCGGAGCCACCTGCTCGACTCGCCAGAACCACCTAGTGACATGCCCAAATCACAAGCCGGGTATGCCTGAACCACTTGGCGGACACTCCAGAATCATCTGCCGTACATGACGGAAGCAGCTCTCAGACACACCAGAACCACGTGCCGGAGACGCCGGAAGCACCTGCCGAGCATGCCGCAGCCACCTGCTCGACTCGCCAGAAACACCTGCCGGACACGCCAAAATCACCGCCGGGTACGCCAGAACCACCTGGCGGACACTCCGAAATCACCTGTCGCGCATGCCGGAACCACCTCTCACACGTGCCGGAAGCACGTGCCGGACACGCCGGAATCACCTACCGGACAGACCGGAACCACCTGCCGAGCACGCCGGAGCCACCTGTTCGACTCGCTGGAACCACCTGCCGGACAGGCCAATATCAACTGCTGGCTATGCCAGAACCACCTGGGGGACGGTCCGGAATCACCTGCCAGCCATGGCGGAACCACCTCTCAGGCGTACCAGAACCACCTGCCGGAGAAGCTGGAAACACGTCCTGGACAGTCTGGAACCACCTGCCGGCCAAGCCTGAAGCACCTGCCAAGCACAACGGAACAACCTGCCATGACACGCCCAAATCACCTGCGTGTTATGCCAGAACCACTTGGAGGACTCTCTGGGATGACCTGCCGGGCATGCCGGAACCACCTCTCAGACGTGCCAGAACCATGTGGCGGACAGTCCGGAATCACCTGTTGGGCATGCGCAACCACCTCTGAGACGTACCAGAACCACATGCCGTGCAGGCTGGAACCACCTACCGGACAGACCGGAATCACCTTTCGGGCATGCCGGAACCACCTGTCAGATGTGCCAGAAACACGTGCCGGAGACGCCGGAAGCACCTGCCAAGCACGTCGCAACCACCTGCTCAACTCGCCTGAACCACCTGCCGGACATGCCAAAATCACCTGCTGACTATGCCAGAACCACTTGGCGAACACTCCGGAATGACTTGCCGGGCATGCAGGAACCACCTCTCAGACATGCCAGAACCCCGTGCCAATGACCCCGGAAGCACCAGCCGAGCACGCCGGAACCACCTGCTCGACTCGCCAGAACCACCTGCCGATCACGCAAAGATCACCTGCCGGCTACGCCACAACCAGTTGGTGAACACTTTGGAATCACCTGTCAGGCTTGCTGGAACCACCTGCCAGTCATGCCAAAATCACCTGCCAACTACGCCAGAACCGCTTGGCGGACACTGCGGAAACACCTGTCGGGCCGGCTGGAACCACCTCTCAGACGTGCCAGAACCATGTGGCGGACAGTCCGGAATCACCTGTTGGGCATGCGCAACCACCTCTGAGACGTACCAGAACCACATGCCGTGCAGGCTGGAACCACCTACCGGACAGACCGGAATCACCTTTCGGGTATGCCGGAACCACCTGTCAGATGTGCCAGAAACACGTGCCGGAGACGCCGGAAGCACCTGCCAAGCACGTTGGAACCACCTGCTCAACTCGCCTGAAGCACCTGCCGGACATACCAAAATCACCTGCCGACTATGCCAGAACCACTTGGCGAACACTCCGGAATCACTTGCCGGGCATGCAGGAACCACCTCTCAGACATGCCAGAACCCCGTGCCAATGACCCCGGAAGCACCAGCCGAGCACGCCGGAACCACCTGCTCGACTCGCCAGAACCACCTGCCGATCACGCAAAAATCACCTGCCGGCTACGCCACAACCATTTGGTGAACACTTTGGAATCACCTGCCAGGCTTGCTGGAACCACCTGCCGGTCATGCCAAAATCAGCTGCCAACTACGCCAGAACCGCTTGGCGGACACTGCGGAAACACCTGTCGGGCCGGCTGGAACCACATCTCAGACGTGCCAGAAACGTGTTCATGAGATGCTGGAACCACACCCCGAACAGACGGATACCACCTGCCAGAACCGCCTGAACCACCTGCTCAGCACGCCGGAACCACCTGCTGGACTCGCCTGAACCACCTGCCGGACACGCCAAAATCACCTGCCCGCTACACCAGCACCACTTCGGGGACAAGCCGGAATCACGTGAGGGGCATGCCGGCACAGCCTCTCAGACTGAACCTCGTGCCGGACACCACAGAACCACCTGCCGGACAGACCGGAACCACCTGCCGGACACGCCGGAACCACTGCCTCGACCCGCCGGAACGACCGCTGGACATGCAAAATCACCTGCCGGCTACGCCGGAAACACTTGGCGAACACTCCGGAATCACCTGCCGGGCATGCCGGAACCACCTCTCAGATATGCCAGAACCACGTGCCAATGACCCCGGGAGCACCTGCCGAGCACTCCGGAACCACCTGCTCGACTCGCCAGAACCACCTGCCGGACACGCCAAAATCACCTGCCGGCTACGCCACAACCAGTTGGGGAACACTTCGGAATCACCTGCCGGGCTTGCTGGAACCACCTGCCGGTCATGCCCAAATCACCTGCCAACTACGCCAGAACCGCTTGGCGGACACTGCGGAAACACCTGTCGGGCCGGCTGGAACCACATCTCAGACGTGCCAGAAACGTGTTCATGAGATGCTGGAACCACACCCCGAACAGACGGATACCACCTGCCAGAACCGCCTGAACCACCTGCTGAGCACGCCGGAACCACCTGCTCTACTCACCGGTACCACCTCCCTGACACGCCAAAATCACCTGCTGGGTATGCCAGAACCACTTGGCGGACACTCCGGAATCATCTGCCGGACATGCCGGAACCAGCTCTCAGACACACCAGAACCAAGTGCCGGAGACGCCGGAAGCACCTGCCGAGAATGCTGGAGCCACCTGCTCGACTCGCCAGAAACACCTTCCGGACACGCCAAAATCACCTGCCGGGTATGCCGAACCACATCTCAGACGTGCCGGAAACACGTGCCGGACACGCCGGAAACACCTACCGGACAGACCGGAACCACCTGCCAAGAACGCCGGAGCCACCTGTTCGACTCGCTGGAACCACCTGCCGGACAGGCCAAAATCACCTGCCGGGTACGCCAGAACCACCTGGCGGACACTCCGAAACCACCTGTCGCGCATGCCGGAACCACCTCTCAGACGTGCCGGAAGCACGTGCCGGACACGCCGGAATCACCTACCGGACAGACCGGAACCACCTGCCGAGCACGCCGGAGCCACCTGTTCGACTCGCTGGAACCACCTGCCGGACAGGCCAATATCAACTGCTGGCTATGCCAGAACCACCTGGGGGACGGTCCGGAATCACCTGCCAGCCATGGCGGAACCACCTCTCAGACGTACCAGAACCACCTGCCGGAGAAGCTGGAAACACGTCCTGGACAGTCTGGAACCACCTGCCGGCCAGTCCTGAACCACCTGCCAAGCACAACGGAACAACCTGCCAGACACGCCAAAATCACCTGCGTGTTATGCCAGAACCACTTGGACGACTCTCTGGGATGACCTGCCGGGCATGCTGGAACCACCTCTCAGACGTGCCAGAACCATGTGGCGGACAGTCCGGAATCACCTGTTGGGCATGCGCAACCACCTCTGAGACGTACCAGAACCACATGCCGTGCAGGCTGGAACCACCTACCGGACAGACCGGAATCACCTTTCGGGCATGCCGGAACCACCTGTCAGATGTGCCAGAAACACGTGCCGGAGACGCCGGAAGCACCTGCCAAGCACGTTGGAACCACCTGCTCAACTCGCCTGAACCACCTGCCGGACATGCCAAAATCACCTGCCGACTATGCCAGAACCACTTGGCGAACACTCCGGAATGACTTGCCGGGCATGCAGGAACCACCTCTCAGACATGCCAGAACCACGTGCCAATGACCCCGGAAGCACCAGCCGAGCACGCCGGAACCACCTGCTCGACTCGCCAGAACCACCTGCCGATCACGCAAAAATCACCTGCCGGCTACGCCACAACCAGTTGGTGAACACTTTGGAATCACCTGCCAGGCTTGCTGGAACCACCTGCCAGTCATGCCAAAATCACCTGCCAACTACGCCAGAACCGCGTGGCGGACACTGCGGAAACACCTGTCGGGCCGGCTGGAACCACATCTCAGACGTGCCAGAAACGTGTTCATGAGATGCTGGAACCACACCCCGAACAGACGGATACCACCTTCCAGAACCGCCTGAACCACCTGCTGAGCACGCCGGAACCACCTGCTCGACTCACCGGTACCACCTCCCTGACACGCCAAAATCACCTGCTGGGTATGCCAGAACCACTTGGCGGACACTCCGGAATCATCTGCCGGACATGCCGGAACCAGCTCTCAGACACACCAGAACCAAGTGCCGGAGACGCCGGAAGGACATGCCGAGCATGCCGGAGCCACCTGCTCGACTCGCCAGAAACACCTGCCGGACACGCCAAAATCACCTGCCGGGTATGCCAGAACCATCTGGCGGACACTACGGAATCACCTGCTACGCATGCCGGAACCACCTCTCAGACGTGCCGGAAGCACGTGCCAGACATGCCGGAAACACCTACCGGACAGACCAGAACCACCTGCCGAGCATGCCGGAGCCACCTGTTCGACTCGCTGGAACCACCTGCCGGACAGCCCAATATCAACTGCTGGCTATGCCAGAACCACCTGGGGGACAGTCCGGGATCACCTGCCAGCCATGGCGGAACCACCTCTCAGACGTACCAGAACCACCTGCCGGAGAAGCTGGAAACACGTCCTGGACAGACTGGAACCACGTGACGGCCATGCCTGAACCACCTGCCGAGCACGGCGGAACCACCTGCCGGACACGCCAAAATCACCTGCGGGCTACGCCAGAACCACTTGGACGACTCTCCGAAATGACCTGCCGGGCATGTTGGAACCACCTCTCAGACGTGCCAGAAGCACGTGGCGGACAGTCCGGAATCACCTGTTGGGCATTCGCAACCACCTCTGACACGTACCAGAACCACGTGCCGTGCACGCCGGAACCACCTACCGGACAGACCGGAATCAACTTTTGGGCGTGCCGGAACCACCAGTCAGATGTGCCAGAAACACGTGCCGGAGACGCCGGAAGCACCTGCCGAGCACGTCGCAACCACCTGCTCAGCTCGCCTGAACCACCTGCCGGACACGCCAAAATCACCTGCCCGCTACACCAGCACCACTTCGGGGACAAGCCGGAATCACGTGAGGGGCATGCCGGCACAGCCTCTCAGACTGAACCTCGTGCCGGACACAACAGAACCACCTGCCGGACAGACCGGAACCACCTGCCGGACACGCCGGAAACACCGGCTCGACCCGCCGGAACGACCGCTGGACATGCAAAATCACCTGCCGGCTACGCCGGAAACACTTGGCGAACACTCCGGAATCACCTGCCGGGCATGCCGGAACCACCTCTCAGATATGCCAGAACCACGTGACAATGACCCCGGAAGCACCTGCCGAGCACGCCGGAACCACCTGCTCGACTCGCCAGAACCACCTGCCGGACACGCAAAAATCACCTGCCGGCTACGCCACAACCAGTTGGGGAACACTTCGGAATCACCTGCCGGGCTTGCTGGAACCACCTGCCGGTCATGCCAAAATCACCTGCCAACTACGCCAGTACCACTTGGCGGACACTGTGGAAACACCTGTCGGGCCGGCCGGAACCACATCTCAGACGTGCCAGAACCATGTGCATGAGATGCTGGAACCACACCCCGAACAGACGGAAAACACCTGCCAGACCCGTCTGAACAACCTGCCGAGCACGCCGGAGCCACCTACCTGACATGCCCAAATCACCAGCCGGGTATGCCAGAACCACTTGGCGGACACTCCGGAATCATCTGCCGGACATGCCGGAACCAGCTCTCAGACACACCAGAACCACGTGCCGGAGACGCCGGAAGCACCTGCCGAGCATGCCGGAGCCACCTGCTCGACTCGCCAGAAACACCTGCCGGACACGCCAAAATCACCTGCCGGGTACGCCAGAACCACCTGGCGGACAATCCGAAATCACCTGTCGCGCATGCCGGAACCACCTCTCAGACGTGCCGGAAGCACGTGCCGGACACGCCGGAATCACCTACCGAACAGACCGGAACCACCTGCCGAGCACGCCGGAGCCACCTGTTCAACTCGCTGGAACCACCTGCCAGACAGGCCAATAACAACTGCTGGCTATGCCAGAACCACCTGGGGGACGGTCCGGAATCACCTGCCAGCCATGGCGGAACCACCTCTCAGACGTACCAGAACCACCTGCCGGAGAAGCTGGAAACACGTCCTGGACAGTCTGGAACCACCTGCCGGCCAAGCCTGAACCACCTGCCAAGCACAACGGAACAACCTGCCAGACACGCCAAAATCACCTGCGTGTTATGCCAGAACCACTTGGACGACTCTCCGAAATGACCTGCCGGGCATGCCGGAACCACCTCTCAGACGTGCCAGAACCATGTGGCGGACAGTCCGGAATCACCTGTTGGGCATGCGCAACCACCTCTGAGACGTACCAGAACCACATGCCGTGCAGGCTGGAACCACCTACCGGACAGACCGGAATCACCTTTCGGGCATGCCGGAACCACCTGTCAGATGTGCCAGAAACACGTGCCGGAGACGCCGGAAGCACCTGCCAAGCACGTTGGAACCACCTGCTCAACTCGCCTGAACCACCTGCCGGACATGCCAAAATCACCTGCCGACTATGCCAGAACCACTTGGCGAACACTCCAGAATCACTTGCCGGGCATGCAGGAACCACCTCTCAGACATGCCAGAACCCCGTGCCAATGACCCCGGAAGCACCAGCCGAGCACGCCGGAACCACCTGCTCGACTCGCCAGAACCACCTGCCGATCACGCAAAAATCACCTGCCGGCTACGCCACAACCAGTTGGTGAACACTTTGGAATCACCTGCCAGGCTTGCTGGAACCACATGCCGGTCATGCCAAAATCAGCTGCCAACTACGCCAGAACCGCTTGGCGGACACTGCGGAAACACCTGTCGGGCCGGCTGGAACCACATCTCAGACGTGCCAGAAACGTGTTCATGAGATGCTGGAACCACACCCCGAACAGACGGATACCACCTGCCAGAACCGCCTGAACCACCTGCTGAGCACGCCGGAACCACCTGCTCGACTCACCGGTACCACCTCCCTGACACGCCAAAATCACCTGCTGGGTATGCCAGAACCACTTGGCGGACACTCCGGAATCATCTGCCGGACATGCTGGAACCAGCTCTCAGACACACCAGAACCAAGTGCCGGAGACGCCGGAAGCACCTACCGAGCATGCCGGAGCCACCTGCTCGACTCGCCGGAAACACCTGCCGGACACGCCAAAGTCACCTGCCGGGTATGCCAGAACCACCTGGTGGACACTACGGAATCACATGCCGCGCATGCCGGAACCACCTCTCAGACGTGCCGGAAGCACGTGCCAGACACGCCGGAAACACCTTCCGGACAGACCGGACACACCTGCCAAGAACGCCGGAGCCACCTGTTCGACTCGCTGGAACCACCTGCCGGACAGGCCAATATCAACTGCTGGCTATGCCAGAACCACCTGGGGGACAGTCCGGGATCACCTGCCAGCCATGGCGGAACCACCTCTCAGACGTACCAGAACCACCTGCCGGAGAAGCTGGAAACACGTCCTGGACAGACTGGAACCACGTGACGGCCATGCCTGAACCACCTGCCGAGCACGGCGGAACCACCTGCCGGACACGCCAAAATCACCTGCGGGCTACGCCAGAACCACTTGGACGACTCTCCGAAATGACCTGCCGGGCATGTTGGAACCACCTCTCAGACGTGCCAGAAGCACGTGGCGGACAGTCCGGAATCACCTGTTGGGCATTCGCAACCACCTCTGACACGTACCAGAACCACGTGCCGTGCACGCCGGAACCACCTACCGGACAGACCGGAATCAACTTTTGGGCGTGCCGGAACCACCAGTCAGATGTGCCAGAAACACGTGCCGGAGACGCCGGAAGCACCTGCCGAGCACGTCGCAACCACCTGCTCAACTCGCCTGAACCACCTGCCGGACACGCCAAAATCACCTGCCCGCTACACCAGCACCACTTCGGGGACAAGCCGGAATCACGTGAGGGGCATGCCGGCACAGCCTCTCAGACTGAACCTCGTGCCGGACACCACAGAACCACCTGCCGGACAGACCGGAACCACCTGCCGGACACGCCGGAAACACCGGCTCGACCCGCCGGAACGACCGCTGGACATGCAAAATCACCTGCCGGCTACGCCGGAAACACTTGGCGAACACTCCGGAATCACCTGCCGGGCATGCCGGAACCACCTCTCAGATATGCCAGAACCACGTGCCAATGACCCCGGAAGCACCTGCCGAGCACGCCGGAACCACCTGCTCGACTCGCCAGAACCACCTGCCGGACACGCAAAAATCACCTGCCGGCTACGCCACAACCAGTTGGGGAACACTTCGGAATCACCTGCCGGGCTTGCTGGAACCACCTGCCGGTCATGCCAAAATCACCTGCCAACTACGCCAGTACCACTTGGCGGACACTGTGGAAACACCTGTCGGGCCGGCCGGAACCACATCTCAGACGTGCCAGAACCATGTGCATGAGATGCTGGAACCACACCCCGAACAGACGGAAAACACCTGCCAGACCCGTCTGAACAACCTGCCGAGCACGCCGGAGCCACCTACCTGACATGCCCAAATCACCAGCCGGGTATGCCAGAACCACTTGGCGGACACTCCGGAATCATCTGCCGGACATGCCGGAACCAGCTCTCAGACACACCAGAACCACGTGCCGGAGACGCCGGAAGCACCTGCCGAGCATGCCGGAGCCACCTGCTCGACTCGCCAGAAACACCTGCCGGACACGCCAAAATCACCTGCCGGGTACGCCAGAACCACCTGGCGGACACTCCGAAACCACCTGTCGCGCATGCCGGAACCACCTCTCAGACGTGCCGGAAGCACGTGCCGGACACGCCGGAATCACCTACCGGACAGACCGGAACCACCTGCCGAGCACGCCGGAGCCACCTGTTCGACTCGCTGGAACCACCTGCCGGACAGGCCAATATCAACTGCTGGCTATGCCAGAACCACCTGGGGGACGGTCCGGAATCACCTGCCAGCCATGGCGGAACCACCTCTCAGACGTACCAGAACCACCTGCCGGAGAAGCTGGAAACACGTCCTGGACAGTCTGGAACCACCTGCCGGCCAGTCCTGAACCACCTGCCAAGCACAACGGAACAACCTGCCAGACACGCCAAAATCACCTGCGTGTTATGCCAGAACCACTTGGAGGACTCTCTGGGATGACCTGCCGGGCATGCTGGAACCACCTCTCAGACGTGCCAGAACCATGTGGCGGACAGTCCGGAATCACCTGTTGGGCATGCGCAACCACCTCTGAGACGTACCAGAACCACATGCCGTGCAGGCTGGAACCACCTACCGGACAGACCGGAATCACCTTTCGGGCATGCCGGAACCACCTGTCAGATGTGCCAGAAACACGTGCCGGAGACGCCGGAAGCACCTGCCAAGCACGTTGGAACCACCTGCTCAACTCGCCTGAACCACCTGCCGGACATGCCAAAATCACCTGCCGACTATGCCAGAACC
The DNA here is from genome assembly GCF_037783145.1 of Equus przewalskii. Lineage (NCBI taxonomy): Eukaryota > Metazoa > Chordata > Mammalia > Perissodactyla > Equidae > Equus > Equus przewalskii. The sequence goes on along the minus strand of NW_027227520.1, from coordinate 38,054 downwards.
ACTTGGCGAACACTCCGGAATGACTTGCCGGGCATGCAGGAACCACCTCTCAGACATGCCAGAACCCCGTGCCAATGACCCCGGAAGCACCAGCCGAGCACGCCGGAACCACCTGCTCGACTCGCCAGAACCACCTGCCGATCACGCAAAAATCACCTGCCGGCTACGCCACAACCAGTTGGTGAACACTTTGGAATCACCTGCCAGGCTTGCTGGAACCACCTGCCAGTCATGCCAAAATCAGCTGCCAACTACGCCAGAACCGCTTGGCGGACACTGCGGAAACACCTGTCGGGCCGGCTGGAACCACATCTCAGACGTGCCAGAAACGTGTTCATGAGATGCTGGAACCACACCCCGAACAGACGGATACCACCTGCCAGAACCGCCTGAACCACCTGCTGAGCACGCCGGAACCACCTGCTCGACTCACCGGTACCACCTCCCTGACACGCCAAAATCACCTGCTGGGTATGCCAGAACCACTTGGCGGACACTCCGGAATCATCTGCCGGACATGCCGGAACCAGCTCTCAGACACACCAGAACCAAGTGCCGGAGACGCCGGAAGGACATGCCGAGCATGCCGGAGCCACCTGCTCGACTCGCCAGAAACACCTGCCGGACACGCCAAAATCACCTGCCGGGTATGCCAGAACCATCTGGCGGACACTACGGAATCACCTGCTACGCATGCCGGAACCACCTCTCAGACGTGCCGGAAGCACGTGCCAGACACGCCGGAAACACCTACCGGACAGACCGGAACCACCTGCCGAGCATGCCGGAGCCACCTGTTCGACTCGCTGGAACCACCTGCCGGACAGCCCAATATCAACTGCTGGCTATGCCAGAACCACCTGGGGGACAGTCCGGGATCACCTGCCAGCCATGGCGGAACCACCTCTCAGACGTACCAGAACCACCTGCCGGAGAAGCTGGAAACACGTCCTGGACAGACTGGAACCACGTGACGGCCATGCCTGAACCACCTGCCGAGCACGGCGGAACCACCTGCCGGACACGCCAAAATCACCTGCGGGCTACGCCAGAACCACTTGGACGACTCTCCGAAATGACCTGCCGGGCATGTTGGAACCACCTCTCAGACGTGCCAGAAGCACGTGGCGGACAGTCCGGAATCACCTGTTGGGCATTCGCAACCACCTCTGACACGTACCAGAACCACGTGCCGTGCACGCCGGAACCACCTACCGGACAGACCGGAATCAACTTTTGGGCGTGCCGGAACCACCAGTCAGATGTGCCAGAAACACGTGCCGGAGACGCCGGAAGCACCTGCCGAGCACGTCGCAACCACCTGCTCAACTCGCCTGAACCACCTGCCGGACACGCCAAAATCACCTGCCCGCTACACCAGCACCACTTCGGGGACAAGCCGGAATCACGTGAGGGGCATGCCGGCACAGCCTCTCAGACTGAACCTCGTGCCGGACACAACAGAACCACCTGCCGGACAGACCGGAACCACCTGCCGGACACGCCGGAAACACCGGCTCGACCCGCCGGAACGACCGCTGGACATGCAAAATCACCTGCCGGCTACGCCGGAAACACTTGGCGAACACTCCGGAATCACCTGCCGGGCATGCCGGAACCACCTCTCAGATATGCCAGAACCACGTGCCAATGACCCCGGAAGCACCTGCCGAGCACGCCGGAACCACCTGCTCGACTCGCCAGAACCACCTGCCGGACACGCAAAAATCACCTGCCGGCTACGCCACAACCAGTTGGGGAACACTTCGGAATCACCTGCCGGGCTTGCTGGAACCACCTGCCGGTCATGCCAAAATCACCTGCCAACTACGCCAGTACCACTTGGCGGACACTGTGGAAACACCTGTCGGGCCGGCCGGAACCACATCTCAGACGTGCCAGAACCATGTGCATGAGATGCTGGAACCACACCCCGAACAGACGGAAAACACCTGCCAGACCCGTCTGAACAACCTGCCGAGCACGCCGGAGCCACCTACCTGACATGCCCAAATCACCAGCCGGGTATGCCAGAACCACTTGGCGGACACTCCGGAATCATCTGCCGGACATGCCGGAACCAGCTCTCAGACACACCAGAACCACGTGCCGGAGACGCCGGAAGCACCTGCCGAGCATGCCGGAGCCACCTGCTCGACTCGCCAGAAACACCTGCCGGACACGCCAAAATCACCTGCCGGGTACGCCAGAACCACCTGGCGGACAATCCGAAATCACCTGTCGCGCATGCCGGAACCACCTCTCAGACGTGCCGGAAGCACGTGCCGGACACGCCGGAATCACCTACCGAACAGACCGGAACCACCTGCCGAGCACGCCGGAGCCACCTGTTCAACTCGCTGGAACCACCTGCCAGACAGGCCAATATCAACTGCTGGCTATGCCAGAACCACCTGGGGGACGGTCCGGAATCACCTGCCAGCCATGGCGGAACCACCTCTCAGACGTACCAGAACCACCTGCCGGAGAAGCTGGAAACACGTCCTGGACAGTCTGGAACCACCTGCCGGCCAAGCCTGAACCACCTGCCAAGCACAACGGAACAACCTGCCAGACACGCCAAAATCACCTGCGTGTTATGCCAGAACCACTTGGACGACTCTCCGAAATGACCTGCCGGGCATGCCGGAACCACCTCTCAGACGTGCCAGAACCATGTGGCGGACAGTCCGGAATCACCTGTTGGGCATGCGCAACCACCTCTGAGACGTACCAGAACCACATGCCGTGCAGGCTGGAACCACCTACCGGACAGACCGGAATCACCTTTCGGGCATGCCGGAACCACCTGTCAGATGTGCCAGAAACACGTGCCGGAGACGCCGGAAGCACCTGCCAAGCACGTTGGAACCACCTGTTCAACTCGCCTGAACCACCTGCCGGACATGCCAAAATCACCTGCCGACTATGCCAGAACCACTTGGCGAACACTCCGGAATGACTTGCCGGGCATGCAGGAACCACCTCTCAGACATGCCAGAACCCCGTGCCAATGACCCCGGAAGCACCAGCCGAGCACGCCGGAACCACCTGCTCGACTCGCCAGAACCACCTGCCGATCACGCAAAAATCACCTGCCGGCTACGCCACAACCAGTTGGTGAACACTTTGGAATCACCTGCCAGGCTTGCTGGAACCACCTGCCGGTCATGCCAAAATCAGCTGCCAACTACGCCAGAACCGCTTGGCGGACACTGCGGAAACACCTGTCGGGCCGGCTGGAACCACATCTCAGACGTGCCAGAAACGTGTTCATGAGATGCTGGAACCACACCCCGAACAGACGGATACCACCTGCCAGAACCGCCTGAACCACCTGCCGAGCACGCTGGAGCCACCTGCTCGACTCGCCGGAACCACCTACCTGACATGCCCAAATCACCAGCCGGGTATGCCAGAACCACTTGGCGGACACTCCGGAATCATCTGCCGGACATGCCGGAACCAGCTCTCAGACACACCAGAACCAAGTGCCGGAGACGCCGGAAGCACCTGCCGAGCATGCCGGAGCCACCTGCTCGACTCGCCAGAAACACCTGCCGGACATGCCAAAATCACCTGCCGGGTACGCCAGAACCACCTGGCGGACACTCCGTAAACACCTGTCGCGCATGCCGGAACCACCTCTCAGACGTGCCGGAAGCATGTGCCGGACACGCCGGAATCACCTACCGGACAGACCGGAACCACCTGCCGAGCACGCCGGAGCCACCTGTTCGACTCGCTGGAACCACCTGCCGGTCAGGCCAGTATCAAATGCTGGCTATGCCAGAACCACCTGGGGGACGGTCCGGAATCACCTGCCAGCCATGTCGGAACCAACTCTCAGACCTACCAGAACCACCTGCCGGAGAAGCTGGAAACACGTCCTGGACAGTCTGGAACCACCTGCCGGCCAAGCCTGAACCACCTGCCAAGCACAACGGAACAACCTGCCAGACACGCCAAAATCACCTGCGTGTTATGCCAGAACCACTTGGACGACTCTCCGAAATGACCTGCCGGGCATGTTGGAACCACCTCTCAGACGTGCCAGAAGCACGTGGCGGACAGTCCGGAATCACCTGTTGGGCATACGCAACCACCTCTGAGACGTACCAGAACCACGTGCCGTGCACGCCGGAACCACCTACCGGACAGACCGGAATCAACTTTTGGGCATGCCGGAACCACCAGTCAGATGTGCCAGAAACACGTGCCGGAGACGCCGGAAGCACCTGCTGAGCACGTCGCAACCACCTGCTCAACTCGCCAGAACCACCTGCCGGATACGCCAAAATCACCTGCCCGCTACACCAGCACCACTTCGGGGCAAGACAGAATCACGTGAGGGGCATGCCGGCACAGCCTCTCAGACTGAACCTCGTGCCGGACACCACAGAACCACCTGCCGGACAGACCGGAACCACCTGCCGGACACGCCGGAACCACCGGCTCGACCCGCCGGAACGACCGCTGGACATGCAAAATCACCTGCCGGCTATGCCGGAAACACTTGGCGAACACTCCGGAATCACCTGCCGGGCATGCCGGAACCACCTGCTCGACTCGCCAGAAACACCTGCTGGACACGCCAAAATCACCTGCCAGGTACGCCAGAACCACCTGGCGGACACTCCGAAATCAGCTGTCGCGCATGCCCGAACCACCTCTCAGACGTGCCGGAAGCACGTGCCGGACACGCCGGAATCACCTACCGGACAGACCGGAACCACCTGCCGAGCACGCCGGAGCCACCTGTTCGACTCGCTGGAACCACCTGCCGGACAGGCCAATATCAACTGCTGGCTATGCCAGAACCACCTGGGGGACGGTCCGGAATCACCTGCCAGCCATGGCGGAACCACCTCTCAGACCTACCAGAACCACCTGCCGGAGAAGCTGGAAACACGTCCTGGACAGTCTGGAACCACCTGCCGGCCAAGCCTGAACCACCTGCCAAGCACAACGGAACAACCTGCCAGACACGCCAAAATCACCTGCGTGTTATGCCAGAACCACTTGGAGGACTCTCTGGGATGACCTGCTGGGCATGCCGGAACCACCTCTCAGACGTGTCAGAACCATGTGGCGGACAGTCCGGAATCACCTGTTGGGCATGCGCAACCACCTCTGAGACGTACCAGAACCACATGCCGTGCAGGCTGGAACCACCTACCGGACAGACCGGAATCAGCTTTCGGGCATGCCGGAACCACCTGTCAGATGTGCCAGAAACACTTGCCGGAGACGCCGGAAGCACCTGCCAAGCACGTTAGAACCACCTGCTCAACTCGCCTGAACCACCTGCCGGACATGCCAAAATCACCTGCCGACTATGCCAGAACCACTTGGCGAACACTCCGGAATCACTTGCCGGGCATGCAGGAACCACCTCTCAGACATGCCAGAACCCCGTGCCAATGACCCCGGAAGCACCAGCCGAGCACGCCGGAACCACCTGCTCGACTCGCCAGAACCACCTGCCGATCACGCAAAAATCACCTGCCGGCTACGCCACAACCAGTTGGTGAACACTTTGGAATCACCTGCCAGGCTTGCTGGAACCACCTGCCAGTCATGCCCAAATCACCTGCCAACTACGCCAGAACCGCTTGGCGGACACTGCGGAAACACCTGTCGGGCCGGCTGGAACCACATCTCAGACGTGCCAGAAACGTGTTCATGAGATGCTGGAACCACACCCCGAACAGACGGATACCACCTGCCAGAACCGCCTGAACCACCTGCTGAGCACGCCGGAACCACCTGCTCGACTCACCGGTACCACCTCCCTGACACGCCAAAATCACCTGCTGGGTATGCCAGAACCACTTGGCGGACACTCCGGAATCATCTGCCGGACATGCCGGAACCAGCTCTCAGACACACCAGAACCAAGTGCCGGAGACGCCGGAAGCACCTGCCGAGAATGCCGGAGCCACCTGCTCGACTCGCCAGAAACACCTTCCGGACACGCCAAAATCACCTGCCGGGTATGCCAGAACCACCTTGCGGACACTACGGAATCACCTGCCGCGCATGCCAGAACCACCTCTCAGACGTGCCGGAAGCACGTGCCGGACACGCCGGAAACACCTACCGGACAGACCGGAACCACCTGCCAAGAACGCCGGAGCCACCTGTTCGACTCGCTGGAACCACCTGCCGGACAGCCCAATATCAACTGCTGGCTATGCCAGAACCACCTGGGGGACAGTCCGGGATCACCTGCCAGCCATGGCGGAACCACCTCTCAGACGTACCAGAACCACCTGCCGGAGAAGCTGGAAACACGTCCTGGACACACTGGAACCACGTGACGGCCATGCCTGAACCACCTGCCGAGCACGGCGGAACCACCTGCCGGACACACCAAAATCACCAGCGGGCTACGCCAGAACCACTTGGACGACTCTCCGAAATGACCTGCCGGGCATGTTGGAACCACCTCTCAGACGTGCCAGAAGCACGTGGCGGACAGTCCGGAATCACCTGTTGGGCATACGCAACCACCTCTGACACGTACCAGAACCACGTGCCGTGCACGCCGGAACCACCTACCGGACAGACCGGAATCAACTTTTGGGCATGCGGGAACCACCAGTCAGATGTGCCAGAAACACGTGCCGGAGACGCCGGAAGCACCTGCCGAGCACGTCGCAACCACCTGCTCAACTAGCCTGAACCACCTGCCGGACACGCCAAAATCACCTGCCCGCTACACCAGCACCACTTCGGGGACAAGCCGGAATCACGTGAGGGGCATGCCGGCACAGCCTCTCAGACTGAACCTCGTGCCGGACACCACAGAACCACCTGCCGGACAGACCGGAACCACCTGCCGGACACGCCGGAACCACCGGCTCGACCCGCCGGAACGACCGCTGGACATGCAAAATCACCTGCCGGCTACGCCGGAAACACTTGGCGAACACTCCGGAATCACCTGCCGGGCATGCCGGAACCACCTCTCAGATATGCCAGAACCACGTGCCAATGACCCCGGAAGCACCTGCCGAGCACGCCGGAACCACATGCTCGAATCGCCAGAACCAGCTGCCGAACACGCAAAAATCACCTGCCGGCTACGCCACAACCAGTTGGGGAACACTTCGGAATCACCTGCCGGGCTTGCTGGAACCACCTGCCGGTCATGCCAAAATCACCTGCCAACTACGCCAGTACCACTTGGCGGACACTGTGGAAACACCTGTCGGGCCGGCCGGAACCACATCTCAGACGTGCCAGAACCATGTGCATGAGATGCTGGAGCCACACCCCGAACAGACGGAAAACACCTGCCAGACCCGTCTGAACAACCAGCCGAGCACACCGGAGCCACCTGCTCGACTCGCCAGAACCACCTAGTGACATGCCCAAATCACCAGCCGGGTATGCCAGAACCACTTGGCGGACACTCCGGAATCATCTGCCGTACATGCCGGAACCAGCTCTCAGACACACCAGAACAACGTGCCGGAGACGCTGGAAGCACCTGCCGAGCATGCCGGAGCCACCTGCTCGACTCGCCAGAAACACCTGCCGGACACGCCAAAATCACCTGCCGGGTACGCCAGAACCACCTGGCGGACACTCCGTAACCACCTGTCGCGCATGCCGGAACCACCTCTCAGACGTGCCGGAAGCATGTGCCAGACACGCCGGAATCACCTACCGGACAGACCGGAACCACCTGCCGAGCACGCCGGAGCCACCTGTTCGACTCGCTGGAACCACCTGCCGGACAGGCCAATATCAAATGCTGGCTATGCCAGAACCACCTGGGGGACGGTCCGGAATCACCTGCCAGCCATGTCGGAACCACCTCTCAGACCTACCAGAACCACCTGCCGGAGAAGCTGGAAACACGTCCTGGACAGTCTGGAACCACCTGCCGGCCAAGCCTGAACCACCTGCCAAGCACAACGGAACAACCTGCCAGACACGCCAAAATCACCTGCGTGTTATGCCAGAACCACTTGGACGACTCCCCGAAATGACCTGCCGGGCAGGTTGGAACCACCTCTCAGACGTGCCAGAAGCACGTGGCGGACAGTCCGGAATCACCTGTTGGGAATACGCAACCACCTCTGAGACGTACCAGAACCACGTGCCGTGCACGCCGGAACCACCTACCGGACAGACCGGAATCAACTTTTGGGCATGCCGGATCCACCAGTCAGATGTGCCAGAAACACGTGCCGGAGACGCCGGAAGCACCTGCTGAGCACGTCGCAACCACCTGCTCAACTCGCCTGAACCACCTGCCGGATACGCCAAAATCACCTGCCCGCTACACCAGCACCACTTCGGGGACAAGCCAGAATCACGTGAGGGGCATGCCGGCACAGCCTCTCAGACTGAACCTCGTGCCGGACACCACAGAACCACCTGCCGGACAGACCGGAACCACCTGCCGGACACGCCGGAACCACCGGCTCGACCCGCCGGAACGACCGCTGGACATGCAAAATCACATGCCGGCTACGCCGGAAACACTTGGCGAACACTCCGGAATCACCTGCCGGACATGCCGGAACCAGCTCTCAGAGACACCAGAACCACGTGCCGGAGACGCCGGAAGCACCTGCCGAGCATGCCGGAGCCACCTGCTCGACTCGCCAGAAACACCTGCCGGACAAGCCAAAATCACCTGCCGGGTACGCCAGAACCAATTGGCGGACACTCCGAAACCACCTGCCGCGCATGCCGGAACCACCTCTCAGACGTGCCGGAAGCACGTGCCGGACACGCCGGAATCACCTACCGGACAGACCGGAACCACCTGCCGAGCACGCCGGAGCCACCTGTTCGACTCGCTGGAACCACCTGCCGGACAGGCCAATATCAAATGCTGGCTATGCCAGAACCACCTGGGGGACGTTCCGGAATCACCTGCCAGCCATGGCGGAACCACCTCTCAGACGTACCAGAACCACCTGCCGGAGAAGCTGGAAACACGTCCTGGACAGACTGGAACCACGTGACGGCCATGCCTGAACCACCTGCCGAGCACGGCGGAACCACCTGCCGGACACGCCAAAATCACCTGCGTGTTATGCCAGAACCACTTGGAGGACTCTCTGGGATGACCTGCCGGGCATGCTGGAACCACCTCTCAGACGTGCCAGAACCATGTGGCGGACAGTCCGGAATCACCTGTTGGGCATGCGCAACCACCTCTGAGACGTACCAGAACCACATGCCGTGCAGGCTGGAACCACCTACCGGACAGACCGGAATCACCTTTCGGGCATGCCGGAACCACCTGTCAGATGTGCCAGAAACACGTGCCGGAGACGCCGGAAGCACCTGCCAAGCACGTCGCAACCACCTGCTCAACTCGCCTGAACCACCTGCCGGACATGCCAAAATCACCTGCCGACTATGCCAGAACCACTTGGCGAACACTCCGGAATCACTTGCCGGGCATGCAGGAACCACCTCTCAGACATGCCAGAACCCCGTGCCAATGACCCCGGAAGCACCAGCCGAGCACGCCGGAACCACCTGCTCGACTCGCCAGAACCACCTGCCGATCACGCAAAAATCACCTGCCGGCTACGCCACAACCAGTTGGTGAACACTTTGGAATCACCTGCCAGGCTTGCTGGAACCACATGCCGGTCATGCCAAAATCACCTGCCAACTACGCCACAACCGCTTGGCGGACACTGCGGAAACACCAGTCGGGCCGGCTGGAACCACATCTCAGACGTGCCAGAAACGTGTTCATGAGATGCTGGAACCACACCCCGAACAGACGGATACCACCTGCCAGAACCGCCTGAACCACCTGCTGAGCACGCCGGAACCACCTGCTCGACTCACCGGTACCACCTCCCTGACACGCCAAAATCACCTGCTGGGTATGCCAGAACCACTTGGCGGACACTCCGGAATCATCTGCCGGACATGCCGGAACCAGCTCTCAGACACACCAGAACCAAGTGCCGGAGACGCCGGAAGCACCTGCCGAGCATGCCGGAGCCACCTGCTCGACTCGCCAGAAACACCTGCCGGACACGCCAAAATCACCTGCCGGGTACGCCAGAACCACCTGGCGGACACTACGTAACCACCTGTCGCGCATGCCGGAACCACCTCTCAGACGTGCCGGAAGCACGTGCCAGACACGCCGGAATCACCTACCGGACAGACCGGAACCACCTGCCGAGCACGCCGGAGCCACCTGTTCGACTCGCTGGAACCACCTGCCGGACAGGCCAATATCAAATGCTGGCTATGCCAGAACCACCTGGGGGACGGTCCGGAATCACCTGCCAGCCATGGCGGAACCACCTCTCAGACGTACCAGAACCACCTGCCGGAGAAGCTGGAAACACGTCCTGGACAGTCTGGAACCACCTGACGGCCAAGCCTGAACCACCTGCCAAGCACAACGGAACAACCTGCCAGACACGCCAAAATCACCTGCGGGCTACGCCAGAACCACTTGGACGACTCTCCGAAATGACCTGCCGGGCATGTTGGAACCACCTCTCAGACGTGCCAGAAGCACGTGGCAGACAGTCCGGAATCACCTGTTGGGCATACGCAACCACCTCTGACACGTACCAGAACCACGTGCCGTGCACGCCGGAACCACCTACCGGACAGACCGGAATCAACTTTTGGGCATGCCGGAACCACCAGTCAGATGTGCCAGAAACACGTGCCGGAGACGCCGGAAGCACCTGCCGAGCACGTCGCAACCACCTGCTCAACTCGCCTGAACCACCTGCCGGACACGCCAAAATCACCTGCCCGCTACACCAGCACCACTTCGGGGACAAGCCGGAATCACGTGAGGGGCATGCCGGCACAGCCTCTCAGACTGAACCTCGTGCCGGACACCACAGAACCACCTGCCGGACAGACCGGAACCACCTGCCGGACACGCCGGAACCACCGGCTCGACCCGCCGGAACGACCGCTGGACATGCAAACTCACCTGCCGGCTACGCCGGAAACACTTGGCGAACACTCCGGAATCACCTGCCGGGCCTGCCGGAACCACCTGCCGGTCATGCCAAAATCACCTGCCAACTATGCCAGTACCACGTGGCGGACACTGTGGAAACCCCTGTCGGGCCGGACGGAACCACATCTCAGACGTGCCAGAACCATGTGCATGAGATGCTGGAACCACACCCCGAACAGACGGAAAACACCTGCCAGACCCGTCTGAACAACCTGCCGAGAACGCCGGAGCCACCTGCTCGACTCGCCGGAACCACCTACCTGACATGCCCAAATCACCAGCCGGGAATGCCAGAACCACTTGGCGGGCACTCCGGAATCATCTGCCAGACATGCCGGAACCAGCTCTCAGACACACCAGAACCACGTGCCGGAGACGCCGGAAGCACCTGCCGAGCATGCCGGAGCCACCTGCTCGACTCGCCAGAAACACCTGCCGGACACGCCAAAATCACCTGCCGGGTACGCCAGAACCACCTGGCGGACTCTCCGAAATCACCTGTCGCGCATGCCGGAACCACCTCTCAGACGTGCCGGAAGCACGTGCCGGACACGCCGGAATCACCTACCGGACAGACCGGAACCACCTGCCGAGCACGCCGGAGCCACCTGTTCGACTCGCTGGAACCACCTGCCGGACAGGCCAATATCAACTGCTGGCTATGCCAGAACCACCTGGGGGAAGGTCCGGAATCACCTGCCAGCCATGGCGGAACCACCTCTCAGACGTACCAGAACCACCTGCCGGAGAAGCTGGAAACACGTCCTGGACAGTCTGGAACCACCTGCCGGCCAAGCCTGAACCACCTGCCAAGCACAACGGAACAACCTGCCAGACACGCCAAAATCACCTGCGTGATATGCCAGAACCACTTGGAGGACTCTCTGGGATGACCTGCCGGGCATGCCGGAACCACCTCTCAGACGTGCCAGAACCATGTGGCGGACAGTCCGGAATCACCTGTGGGGCATGCGCAACCACCTCTGAGACGTACCAGAACCACATGCCGTGCAGGCTGGAACCACCTACCGGACAGACCGGAATCACCTGTTGGGCATACGCAACCACCTCTGACACGTACCAGAACCACGTCCGTGCACGCCGGAACCACCTACCGGACAGACCGGAATCAACTTTTGGGCATGCCGGAACCACCAGTCAGATGTGCCAGAAACACGTGCCGGAGACGCCGGAAGCACCTGCCGAGCACGTCGCAACCACCTGCTCAACTCGCCTGAACCACCTGCCGGACACGCCAAAATCACCTGCCCGCTACACCAGCACCACTTCGGGGACAAGCCGGAATCACGTGAGGGGCATGCCGGCACAGCCTCTCAGACTGAACCTCGTGCCGGACACCACAGAACCACCTGCCGGACAGACCGGAACCACCTGCCGGACACGCCGGAACCACCGGCTCGACCCGCCGGAACGACCGCTGGACGTGCAAAATCACCTGCCGGCTACGCCGGAAACACTTGGCGAACACTCCGGAATCACCTGCCGGGCATGCCGGAACCACCTCTCAGATATGCCAGAACCACGTGCCAATGACCCCGGAAGCACCTGCCGAGCACGCCGCAACCACCTGCTCGACTCGCCAGAAACACCTGCCTGACACGCCAAAATCACCTGCCGGGTACGCCAGAACCACCTGGAGGACACTCTGAAATGACCTGTCGCGGATGCCGGAACCACCTCTCAGACTTGCCGGAAGCACGTGCCGGACACGCCGGAATCACCTACCGGACAGACCGGAACCACCTGCCGAGCATGCCAGAGCCACCTCTTCGACTCGCTGGAACCACCTGCCGGACAGGCCAATATTAACTGCTGGCTATGCCAGAACCACCTGGGGGACGGTCCGGAATCACCTGCCAGCCATGGCGGAACCACCTCTCAGACGTACCAGAACCACCTGCCGGAGAAGCTGGAAACACCTCCTGGACAGTCTGGAACCACCTGCCGGCCAAGCCTGAACCACCTGCCAAGCACAACGGAACAACCTGCCAGACACGCCAAAATCACCTGCGTGATATGCCAGAACCACTTGGAGGACTCTCTGGGATGACCTGCCGGGCATGCCGGAACCACCTCTCAGACGTGCCAGAACCATGTGGCGGACAGTCCGGAATCACCTGTGGGGCATGCGCAACCACCTCTGAGACGTACCAGAACCACATGCCGTGCAGGCTGGAACCACCTACCGGACAGACCGGAATCACCTGTTGGGCATACGCAACCACCTCTGACACGTACCAGAACCACGTCCGTGCACGCCGGAACCACCTACCGGACAGACCGGAATCAACTTTTGGGCATGCCGGAACCACCAGTCAGATGTGCCAGAAACACGTGCCGGAGACGCCGGAAGCACCTGCCGAGCACGTCGCAACCACCTGCTCAACTCGCCTGAACCACCTGCCGGACACGCCAAAATCACCTGCCCGCTACACCAACACCACTTCGGGGACAAGCCGGAATCACGTGAGGGGCATGCCAGCACAGCCTCTCAGACTGAACCTCGTGCCGGACACCACAGAACCACCTGCCGGACAGACCGGAACCACCTGCCGGACACGCCGGAACCACAGGCTCGACCCTCCGGAACGACCGCTGGACGTGCAAAATCACCTGCCGGCTACGCCGGAAACACTTGGCGAACACTCCGGAATCACCTGCCGGGCATGCCGGAACCACCTCTCAGATATGCCAGAACCACGTGCCAATGACCCCGGAAGCACCTGCCGAGCACACCGGAACCACCTGCTCGACTCGCCAGAACCACCTGCCGCACACGCAAAAATCACCTGCCGGCTACGCCACAACCAGTTGGTGAACACTTTGGAATCACCTGCCAGGCTTGCTGGAACCACCTGCCAGTCATGCCAAAATCACCTGCCAACTACGCCAGTACCACTTGGCGGACACTGTGGAAACACCTGTCGGGCCGGCCGGAACCACCTCTCAGACGTGCCGGAAGCACGTGCCGGACACGCCGGAATCACCTACCGGACAGACCGGAACCACCTGCCGAGCACACCGGAGCCACCTGTTCGACTCGCTGGAACCACCTGCCGGACAGGCCAATATCAACTGCTGGCTATGCCAGAACCACCTGGGGGACGGTCCGGGGTCACCTGCCAGCCATGGCGGAACCACCTCTCAGACGTACCAGAACCACCTGCCGGAGAAGCTGGAAACACGTCCTGGACAGACTGGAACCACGTGACGGCCATGCCTGAACCACCTGCCGAGCACGGCGGAACCACCTGCCGGACACGCCAAAATCACCTGCGGGCTACGCCAGAACCACTTGGACGACTCTCCGAAATGACCTGCCGGGCATGTTGGAACCACCTCTCAGACGTGCCAGAAGCACGTGCCGGACAGTCCGGAATCACCTGTTGGGCATACGCAACCACCTCTGACACGTACCAGAACCACGTCCGTGCACGCCGGAACCACCTACCGGACAGACCGGAATCAACTTTTGGGCATGCCGGAACCACCAGTCAGATGTGCCAGAAACACGTGCCGGAGACGACGGAAGCACCTGCCGAGCACATCGCAACCACCTGCTCAACTCGCCTGAACCACCTGCCGGACACGCCAAAATCACCTGCCCGCTACACCAGCACCACTTCGGGGACAAGCCGGAATCACGTGAGGGGCATGCCGGCACAGCCTCTCAGACTGAACCTCGTGCCGGACACCACAGAACCACCTGCCGGACAGACCGGAACCACCTGCCGGACACGCCGGAACCACCGGCTCGACCCGCCGGAACGACCGCTGGACATGCAAAATCACCAGCCGGCTACTCCGGAAACACTTGGCGAACGCTCCGGAATCACGTGCCGGGCATGCCGGGACCACCTCTCAGATATGCCAGAACCACGTGCCAATGACCCCGGAAGCACCTGCCGAGCACGCCGGAACCACCTGCTCGACTCGCCAGAACCACCTGCCGGACACGCAGAAATCACCTGCCGGCTACGCCACAACCAGTTGGGGAACACTTCGGAATCACCTGCCGGGCTTGCTGGAACCACCTGCCGGTCATGCCAAAATCACCTGCCAACTACGCCAGTACCACTTGGCGGACACTGTGGAAACACCTGTCGGGCCGGCCGGAACCACATCTCAGACGTGCCAGAACCATGTGCCTGAGATGCTGGAACCACACCCCGAACAGACGGAAAACACCTGCCAGACCCGTCTGAACAACCTGCCGAGCACGCCGGAGCCATTGCTCGACTCGCCGGAACCAACTACCTGACATGCCCAAATCACCAGCCGGGTATGCCAGAACCACTTGGCGGACACTCCGGAATCATCTGCCGGACATGCCGGAACCAGCTCTCAGACACACCAGAACCACGTGCCGGAGACGCCGGAAGCACCTGCCGAGCATGCCGGAGCCACCTGCTCGACTCGCCAGAAACACCTGCCGGACACGCCAAAATCACCTGCCGGGTACGCCAGAACCACCTGGCGGACACTACGGAATCACCTGCCGCGCATGCCGGAACCACCTCTCAGACGTGCCGGAAGCACGTGCCGGACACGCCGGAATCACCTACCGGACAGCCCGGAACCACCTGCCGAGCACGCCGGAGCCACCTGTTCGACTCGCTGGAACCACCTGCCGGACAGGCCAATATCAACTGCTGGCTAAGCCAGAACCACCTGGGGGACAGTCCGGGATCACCTGCCAGCCATGGCGGAACCACCTCTCAGACGTACCAGAACCACCTGCCGGAGAAGCTGGAAACACGTCCTGGACAGTCTGGAACCACCTGCCGGCCAAGCCTGAACCACCTGCCAAGCACAACGGAACAACCTGCCATACACGCCAAAATCACCTGCGTGTTATGCCAGAAACACTTGGAGGACTCTCTGGGATGACCTGCTGGGCATGCCGGAACCACCTCTCAGACGTGCCAGAACCATGTGGCGGACAGTCCGGAATCACCTGTTGGGCATGCGCAACCACCTCTGAGACGTACCAGAACCACATGCCGTGCAGGCTGGAACCACCTACCGGACAGACCGGAATAACCTTTCGGGCATGCCGGATCCACCTGTCAGATGTGCCAGAAACACGTGCCGGAGACGCCGGAAGCACCTGCCAAGCACGTTGGAATCACCTGCTCAACTCACCTGAACCACCTGCCGGACATGCCAAAATCACCTGCCGACTATGCCAGAACCACTTGGCGAACACTCCGGAATCACTTGCCGGGCATGCAGGAACCACCTCTCAGACATGACAGAACCCCGTGCCAATGACCCCGGAAGCACCAGCCGAGCACCTCGGAACCACCTGGTCGACTCCCCAGAACCACCTGCCGATCACGCAAAAATCACCTGCCGGCTACGCCACAACCAGTTGGTGAACGCTTTGGAATCACCTGCCAGGCTTGCTGGAACCACCTGCCAGTCATGCCAAAATCACCTGCCAACTACGCCAGAACCGCTTGGCGGACACTGCGGAAACACCTGTCGGGCCGGCTGGAACCACATCTCAGACGTGCCAGAAACGTGTTCATGAGATGCTGGAACCACACCCCGAACAGACGGATACCACCTGCCAGAACCGCCTGAACCACCTGCTGAGCACGCCGAAACCACCTGCTCGACTCACCGGTACCACCTCCCTGACACGCCAAAATCACCTGCCGGGTATGCCAGAACCACCTGGCGGACACTACGGAATCACCTGCCGCGCATGCCGGAACCACCTCTCAGACGTGCCGGAAGCACGTGCCAGACACGCCGGAAACACCTACCGGACAGACCGGAACCACCTGCCAAGAACGCCGGAGCCACCTGTTCGACTCGATGGAACCACCTGCCAGACAGGCCAATATCAACTGCTGGCTATGCCAGAACAACCTGGGGGACAGTCCGGGGTCACCTGCCAGCCACTTCGCGGACAAGCCGGAATCACGTGAGGGGCATGCCGACACTGCCTCTCAGACTGAACCTCGTGCCGGACACCACAGAACCACCTGCCGGACAGACCGGAACCACCTGCGGCACACGAAGGAAGCACCGGCTCGACCCGCAGGAACGACCGCTGGACATGCAAAATCACCTGCCGGCTACGCCGGAAACACTTGGCGAACACTCCGGAATCACCTGCCGAGCACGCCGGAACCACCTGCTCGACTCGCCAGAGCCACCTGCCGGACACTGAAAAATCACCTGCCGGCTACGCCACAACCAGTTGGGGAACACTTCGGAATCACCTGCCGGGCTTGCTGGAACCACCTGCCGGTCATGCCAAAATCACCTGCCAACTACGCAAGTACCACATGGCGGACACTGTGGAAACACCTGTCGGGCCGGCCGGAACCACATCTCAGACGTGCCAGAACCATGTGCATGACATGCTGGAACCACACCCCGAACAGACGGAAAACACCTGCCAGACCCGTCTGAACAACCTGCCGAGCACACCGGAGCCTGACACGCCAAAATCACCTGCCGGGTACGCCAGAACCACCTGGAGGACACTCTGAAATGACCTGTCGCGGATGCCGGAACCACCTCTCAGACTTGCCGGAAGCACGTGCCGGACACGCCGGAATCACCTACCGGACAGACCGGAACCACCTGCCGAGCACGCCAGAGCCACCTCTTCGACTCGCTGGAACCACCTGCCGGACAGGCCAATATTAACTGCTGGCTATGCCAGAACCACCTGGGGGACGGTCCGGAATCACCTGCCAGCCATGGCGGAACCACCTCTCAGACGTACCAGAACCACCTGCCGGAGAAGCTGGAAACACGTCCTGGACAGTCTGGAACCACCTGCCGGCCAAGCCTGAACCACCTGCCAAGCACAACGGAACAACCTGCCAGAAACGCCAAAATCACCTGCGTGATATGCCAGAACCACTTGGAGGACTCTCTGGGATGACCTGCCGGGCATGCCGGAACCACCTCTCAGACGTGCCAGAACCATGTGGCGGACAGTCCGGAATCACCTGTGGGGCATGCGCAACCACCTCTGAGACGTACCAGAACCACATGCCGTGCAGGCTGGAACCACCTACCGGACAGACCGGAATCACCTGTTGGGCATACGCAACCACCTCTGACACGTACCAGAACCACGTCCGTGCACGCCGGAACCACCTCCCGGACAGACCGGAATCAACTTTTGGGCATGCCGGAACCACCAGTCAGATGTGCCAGAAACACGTGCCGGAGACGCCGGAAGCACCTGCCGAGCACGTCGCAACCACCTGCTCAACTCGCCTGAACCACCTGCCGGACACGCCAAAATCACCTGCCCGCTACACCAGCACCACTTCGGGGACAAGCCGGAATCACGTGAGGGGCATGCCGGCACAGCCTCTCAGACTGAACCTCGTGCCGGACACCACAGAACCACCTGCCGGACAGACCGGAACCACCTGCCGGACACGCCGGAACCACCGGCTCGACCCTCCGGAACGACCGCTGGACGTGCAAAATCACCTGCCAGCTACGCCGGAAACACTTGGCGAACACTCCGGAATCACCTGCCGGGCATGCCGGAACCACCTCTCAGATATGCCAGAACCACGTGCCAATGACCCCGGAAGCACCTGCCGAGCACACCGGAACCACCTGCTCGACTCGCCAGAACCACCTGCCGCACACGCAAAAATCACCTGCCCTCTACGCCACAACCAGTTGGTGAACACTTTGGAATCACCTGCCAGGCTTGCGGGAACCACCTGCCAGTCATGCCAAAATCACCTGCCAACTACGCCAGTACCACTTGGCGGACACTGTGGAAACCCCTGTCGGGCCGGCCGGAACCACATCTCAGACGTGCCAGAACCATGTGCATGAGATGCTGGAGCCACACCCCGAACAGACGGAAAACACCTGCCAGACCCGTCTGAACAACCTGCCGAGCACGCCGGAGCCACCTGCTGGACTCGCCGGAACCACCTGCCTGACATGCCCAAATCACCAGCCGGGTATGCCAGAACCACTTGGCGGGCACTCCGGAATCATCTGCCGGACATGCCGGAACCAGCTCTCAGAGACACCAGAACCACGTGCCGTAGACGCCGGAAGCACCTGCCGAGCATGCCGGAGCCACCTGCTCGACTCGCCAGAAACACATGCCGGACACGCCAAAATCACCTGCCGGGTACGACAGAACCACCTGGCGAACACTCCGAAATCACCTGTCGCGCATGCCGGAACCACCTCTCAGACGTGCCGGAAGCACGTGCCGGACACGCCGGAATCACCTACCGGACAGACCGGAACCACCTGCCGAGCACGCCGGAGCCACCTGTTCGACCCGCTGGAACCACCTG
Organism: Equus przewalskii; assembly: GCF_037783145.1. Taxonomy (NCBI): domain Eukaryota; kingdom Metazoa; phylum Chordata; class Mammalia; order Perissodactyla; family Equidae; genus Equus; species Equus przewalskii. The sequence continues at coordinate 18,734 of NW_027227520.1, read as the reverse complement.
CCGGACAGGCCAATATCAACTGCTGGCTAGGCCAGAGCCACCTGGGGTCGGTCCGGATTCACCTGCCAGCCATGGCGGAACCACCTCTCAGACGTACCAGAACCACCTGCCGGAGAAGCTGGAAACACCTCCTGGACAGTCTGGAACCACCTGCCGGCCAAGCCTGAACCACCTGCCAAGCACAACGGAACAACCAGCCAGACACGCCAAAATCACCTGCGGGCTACGCCAGAACCACTTGGACGACTCTCCGAAATGACCTGCCGGGCATGTTGGAACCAACTCTCAGACGTGCCAGAAGCACGTGGCAGACAGTCCGGAATCACCTGTTGGGCATACGCAACCACCTCTGACACGTACCAGAACCACGTGCCGTGCACGCCGGAACCACCTACCGGACAGACCGGAATCAACTTTTGGGCATGCCGGAACCACCAGTCAGATGTGCCAGAAACACGTGCCGGAGACGCCGGAAGCACCTGCCGAGCACGTCGCAACCACCTGCTCAACTCGCCTGAACCACCTGCCGGACACGCCAAAATCACCTGCCCGCTACACCAGCACCACTTCGGGGACAAGCCGGAATCACGTGAGGGGCATGCCGGCACAGCCTCTCAGACTGAACCTCGTGCCGGACACCACAGAACCACCTGCCGGACAGACCGGAACCACCTGCCGGACACGCCGGAACCACCGGCTCGACCCGCCGGAACGACCGCTGGACATGCAAACTCACCTGCCTGCTACGCCGGAAACACTTGGCGAACACTCCGGAATCACCTGCCGGGCCTGCCGGAACCACCTGCCGGTCATGCCAAAATCACCTGCCAACTATGCCAGTACCACGTGGCGGACACTGTGGAAACCCCTGTCGGGCCGGACGGAACCACATCTCAGACGTGCCAGAACCATGTGCATGAGATGCTGGAACCACACCCCGAACAGACGGAAAACACCTGCCAGACCCGTCTGAACAACCTGCCGAGCACGCCGGAGCCACCTGCTCGACTCGCCGGAACCACCTACCTGACATGCCCAAATCACCAGCCGGGAATGCCAGAACCACTTGGCGGGCACTCCGGAATCATCTGCCAGACATGCCGGAACCAGCTCTCAGACACACCAGAACCACGTGCCGGAGACGCCGGAAGCACCTGCCGAGCATGCCGGAGCCACCTGCTCGACTCGCCAGAAACACCTGCCGGACACGCCAAAATCACCTGCCGGGTACGCCAGAACCACCTGGCGGACTCTCCGAAATCACCTGTCGCGCATGCCGGAACCACCTCTCAGACGTGCCGGAAGCACGTGCCGGACACGCCGGAATCACCTACCGGACAGACCGGAACCACCTGCCGAGCACGCCGGAGCCACCTGTTCGACTCGCTGGAACCACCTGCCGGACAGGCCAATATCAACTGCTGGCTATGCCAGAACCACCTGGGGGAAGGTCCGGAATCACCTGCCAGCCATGGCGGAACCACCTCTCAGACGTACCAGAACCACCTGCCGGAGAAGCTGGAAACACGTCCTGGACAGTCTGGAACCACCTGCCGGCCAAGCCTGAACCACCTGCCAAGCACAACGGAACAACCTGCCAGACACGCCAAAATCACCTGCGTGATATGCCAGAACCACTTGGAGGACTCTCTGGGATGACCTGCCGGGCATGCCGGAACCACCTCTCAGACGTGCCAGAACCATGTGGCGGACAGTCCGGAATCACCTGTGGGGCATGCGCAACCACCTCTGAGACGTACCAGAACCACATGCCGTGCAGGCTGGAACCACCTACCGGACAGACCGGAATCACCTGTTGGGCATACGCAACCACCTCTGACACGTACCAGAACCACGTCCGTGCACGCCGGAACCACCTACCGGACAGACCAGAATCAACTTTTGGGCATGCCGGAACCACCAGTCAGATGTGCCAGAAACACGTGCCGGAGACGCCGGAAGCACCTGCCGAGCACGTCGCAACCACCTGCTCAACTCGCCTGAACCACCTGCCGGACACGCCAAAATCACCTGCCCGCTACACCAGCACCACTTCGGGGACAAGCCGGAATCACGTGAGGGGCATGCCGGCACAGCCTCTCAGACTGAACCTCGTGCCGGACACCACAGAACCACCTGCCGGACAGACCGGAACCACCTGCCGGACACGCCGGAACCACCGGCTCGACCCTCCGGAACGACCGCTGGACGTGCAAAATCACCTGCCGGCTACGCCGGAAACACTTGGCGAACACTCCGGAATCACCTGCCGGGCATGCCGGAACCACCTCTCAGATATGCCAGAACCACGTGCCAATGACCCCGGAAGCACCTGCCGAGCACGCCGCAACCACCTGCTCGACTCGCCAGAAACACCTGCCTGACACGCCAAAATCAACTGCCGGGTACGCCAGAACCACCTGGAGGACACTCTGAAATGACCTGTCGCGGATGCCGGAACCACCTCTCAGACTTGCCGGAAGCACGTGCCGGACACGCCGGAATCACCTACCGGACAGACCGGAACCACCTGCCGAGCATGCCAGAGCCACCTCTTCGACTCGCTGGAACCACCTGCCGGACAGGCCAATATCAACTGCTGGCTATGCCAGAACCACCTGGGGGACGGTCCGGAATCACCTGCCAGCCATGGCGGAACCACCTCTCAGACGTACCAGAACCACCTGCCGGAGAAGCTGGAAACACGTCCTGGACAGTCTGGAACCACCTGCCGGCCAAGCCTGAACCACCTGCCAAGCACAACGGAACAACCTGCCAGACACGCCAAAATCACCTGCGTGATATGCCAGAACCACTTGGAGGACTCTCTGGGATGACCTGATGGGCATGCCGGAACCACCTCTCAGACGTGCCAGAACCATGTGGCGGACAGTCCGGAATCACCTGTGGGGCATGCGCAACCACCTCTGAGACGTACCAGAACCACATGCCGTGCAGGCTGGAACCACCTACCGGACAGACCGGAATCACCTGTTGGGCATACGCAACCACCTCTGACACGTACCAGAACCACGTCCGTGCACGCCGGAACCACCTACCGGACAGACCGGAATCAACTTTTGGGCATGCCGGAACCACCAGTCAGATGTGCCAGAAACACGTGCCGGAGACGCCGGAAGCACCTGCCGAGCACGTCGCAACCACCTGCTCAACTCGCCTGAACCACCTGCCGGACACGCCAAAATCACCTGCCCGCTACACCAGCACCACTTCGGGGACAAGCCGGAATCACGTGAGGGGCATGCCGGCACAGCCTCTCAGACTGAACCTCGTGCCGGACACCACAGAACCACCTGCCGGACAGACCGGAACCACCTGCCGGACACGCCGGAACCACTGGCTCGACCCGCCGGAACGACCGCTGGACGTGCAAAATCACCTGCCGGCTACGCCGGAAACACTTGGCGAACACTCCGGAATCACCTGCCGGGCATGCCGGAACCACCTCTCAGATATGCCAGAACCACGTGCCAATGACCCCGGAAGCACCTGCCGAGCACGCCGGAACCACCTGCTCGACTCGCCAGAACCACCTGCCGGACACGCAGAAATCACCTGCCGGCTACGCCACAACCAGTTGGGGAACACTTCGGAATCACCTGCCGGGCTTGCTGGAACCACCTGCCGGTCATGCCAAAATCACCTGCCAACTACGCCAGTACCACTTGGCGGACACTGTGGAAACACCTGTCGGGCCGGCCGGAACCACATCTCAGACGTGCCAGAACCATGTGCCTGAGATGCTGGAACCACACCCCGAACAGACGGAAAACACCTGCCAGACCCGTCTGAACAACCTGCCGAGCACGCCGGAGCCACCTGCTCGACTCGCCGGAACCACCTACCTGACATGCCCAAATCACCAGCCGGGTATGCCAGAACCACTTGGCGGACACTCCGGAATCATCTGCCGGACATGCCGGAACCAGCTCTCAGACACACCAGAACCACGTGCCGGAGACGCCGGAAGCACCTGCCGAGCATGCCGGAGCCACCTGCTCGACTCGCCAGAAACACCTGCCGGACACGCCAAAATCACCTGCCGGGTACGCCAGAACCACCTGGCGGACACTACGGAATCACCTGTCGCGCATGCCGGAACCACCTCTCAGACGTGCCGGAAGCACGTGCCGGACACGCCGGAATCACCTACCGGACAGCCCGGAACCACCTGCCGAGCACGCCGGAGCCACCTGTTCGACTCGCTGGAACCACCTGCCGGACAGGCCAATATCAACTGCTGGCTATGCCAGAACCACCTGGGGGACGGTCCGGAATCACCTGGCAGCCATGGCGGAACCACCTCTCAGACGTACCAGAACCACCTGCCGGAGAAGCTGGAAACACGTCCTGGACAGTCTGGAACCACCTGCCGGCCAAGCCTGAACCACCTGCCAAGCACAACGGAACAACCTGCCAGACACGCCAAAATCACCTGCGTGTTATGCCAGAACCACTTGGAGGACTCTCTGGGATGACCTGCCGGGCATGCCGGAACCACCTCTCAGACGTGCCAGAACCATGTGGCGGGCAGTCCGGAATCACCTGTTGGGCATGCGCAACCACCTCTGAGACGTACCAGAACCACATGCCGTGCAGGCTGGAACCACCTACCGGACAGACCGGAATCACCTTTCGGGCATGCCGGAACCACCAGTCAGATGTGCCAGAAACACGTGCCGGAGACGCCGGAAGCACCTGCCAAGCACGTTGGAACCACCTGCTCAACTCGCCTGAACCACCTGCCGGACATGCCAAAATCACCTGCCGACTATGCCAGAACCACTTGGCGAACACTCCGGAATCACTTGCCGGGCATGCAGGAACCACCTCTCAGACATGCCAGAACCCCGTGCCAATGACCCCGGAAGCACCAGCCGAGCACGCCGGAACCACCTGCTCGACTCGCCAGAACCACCTGCCGATCACGCAAACATCACCTGCCGGCTACGCCACAACCAGTTGGTGAACACTTTGGAATCACCTGCCAGGCTTGCTGGAACCACCTGCCGGTCATGCCAAAATCAGCTGCCAACTACGCCAGAACCGCTTGGCGGACACTGCGGAAACACCTGTCGGGCCGGCTGGAACCACATCTCAGACGTGCCAGAAACGTGTTCATGAGATGCTGGAACCACACCCCGAACAGACGGATACCAACTGCCAGAACCGCCTGAACCACCTGCTGAGCACGCCGGAACCACCTGCTCGACTCGCCTGAACCACCTGCCGGACACGCCAAAATCACCTGCCCGCTACACCAGCACCACTTCGGGGACAAGCCGGAATCACGTGAGGGGCATGCCGGCACAGCCTCTCAGACTGAACCTCGTGCCGGACACCACAGAACCACCTGCCGGACAGACCGGAACCACCTGCCGGACACGCCGGAACCACTGCCTCGACCCGCCGGAACGACCGCTGGACATGCAAAATCACCTGCCGGCTACGCCGGAAACACTTGGCGAACACTCCGGAATCACCTGCCGGGCATGCCGGAACCACCTCTCAGATATGCCAGAACCACGTGACAATGACCCCGGAAGCACCTGCCGAGCACGCCGGAACCACCTGCTCGACTCGCCAGAACCACCTGCCGAACACGCAAAATCACCTGCCGGCTACGCCACAACCAGTTGGGGAACACTTCGGAATCACCTGCCGGGCTTGCTGGAACCACCTGCCGGTCATGCCAAAATCACCTGCCAACTACGCCAGTACCACTTGGCGGACACTGTGGAAACACCTGTCGGGCCGGCCGGAACCACATCTCAGACGTGCCAGAACCATGTGCATGAGATGCTGGAACCACACCCCGAACAGACGGAAAACACCTGCCAGACCCGTCTGAACAACCTGCCGAGCACGCCTGAGCCACCTGCTCGACTCGCCGGAACCACCTACCTGACATGCCCAAATCACCAGCCGGGTATGCCAGAACCACTTGGCGGACACTCCGGAATCATCTGCCGGACATGCCGGAACCAGCTCTCAGACACACCAGAACCACGTGCCGGAGACGCCGGAAGCACCTGCCGAGCATGCCGGAGCCACCTGCTCGACTCGCCAGAAACACCTGCCGGACACGCCAAAATCACCTGCCGGGTACGCCAGAACCACCTGGCGGACACTCCGTAACCACCTGTCGCGCATGCCGGAACCACCTCTCAGACGTGCCGGAAGCATGTGCCGGACACGCCGGAATCACCTACCGGACAGACCGGAACCACCTGCCGAGCACGCCGGAGCCACCTGTTCGACTCGCTGGAACCACCTGCCGGACAGGCCAGTATCAAATGCTGGCTATGCCAGAACCACCTGGGGGACGGTCCGGAATCACCTGCCAGCCATGTCGGAACCACCTCTCAGACCTACCAGAACCACCTGCCGGAGAAGCTGGAAACACGTCCTGGACAGTCTGGAACCACCTGCCGGCCAAGCCTGAACCACCTGCCAAGCACAACGGAACAACCTGCCAGACACGCCAAAATCACCTGCGTGTTATGCCAGAACCACTTGGACGACTCTCCGAAATGACCTGCCGGGCATGTTGGAACCACCTCTCAGACGTGCCAGAAGCACGTGGCGGACAGTCCGGAATCACCTGTTGGGCATACGCAACCACCTCTGAGACGTACCAGAACCACGTGCCGTGCACGCCGGAACCACCTACCGGACAGACCGGAATCAACTTTTGGGCATGCCGGAACCACCAGTCAGATGTGCCAGAAACACGTGCCGGAGACGCCGGAAGCACCTGCTGAGCACGTCGCAACCACCTGCTCAACTCGCCTGAACCACCTGCCGGATACGCCAAAATCACCTGCCCGCTACACCAGCACCACTTCGGGGACAAGCCAGAATCACGTGAGGGGCATGCCGGCACAGCCTCTCAGACTGAACCTCGTGCCGGACACCACAGAACCACCTGCCGGACAGACCGGAACCACCTGCCGGACACGCCGGAACCACCGGCTCGACCCGCCGGAACGACCGCTGGACATGCAAAATCACCTGCCGGCTACGCCGGAAACACTTGGCGAACACTCCGGAATCACCTGCCGGGCATGCCGGAACCACCTGCTCGACTCGCCAGAAACACCTGCTGGACACGCCAAAATCACCTGCCAGGTACGCCAGAACCACCTGGCGGACACTCCGAAATCAGCTGTCGCGCATGCCCGAACCACCTCTCAGACGTGCCGGAAGCACGTGCCGGACACGCCGGAATCACCTACCGGACAGACCGGAACCACCTGCCGAGCACGCCGGAGCCACCTGTTCGACTCGCTGGAACCACCTGCCGGACAGGCCAATATCAACTGCTGGCTATGCCAGAACCACCTGGGGGACGGTCCGGAATCACCTGCCAGCCATGGCGGAACCACCTCTCAGACCTACCAGAACCACCTGCCGGAGAAGCTGGAAACACGTCCTGGACAGTCTGGAACCACCTGCCGGCCAAGCCTGAACCACCTGCCAAGCACAACGGAACAACCTGCCAGACACGCCAAAATCACCTGCGTGTTATGCCAGAACCACTTGGAGGACTCTCTGGGATGACCTGCCGGGCATGCTGGAACCACCTCTCAGACGTGCCAGAACCATGTGGCGGACAGTCCGGAATCACCTGTTGGGCTTGCGCAACCACCTCTGAGACGTACCAGAACCACATGCCGTGCAGGCTGGAACCACCTACCGGACAGACCGGAATCACCTTTCGGGCATGCCGGAACCACCTGTCAGATGTGCCAGAAACACGTGCCGGAGACGCCGGAAGCACCTGCCAAGCACGTTGGAACCACCTGCTCAACTCGCCTGAACCACCTGCCGGACATGCCAAAATCACCTGCCGACTATGCCAGAACCACTTGGCGAACACTCCGGAATGACTTGCCGGGCATGCAGGAACCACCTCTCAGACATGCCAGAACCCCGTGCCAATGACCCCGGAAGCACCAGCCGAGCACGCCGGAACCACCTGCTCGACTCGCCAGAACCACCTGCCGATCACGCAAAAATCACCTGCCGGCTACGCCACAACCAGTTGGTGAACACTTTGGAATCACCTGCCAGGCTTGCTGGAACCACCTGCCAGTCATGCCCAAATCACCTGCCAACTACGCCAGAACCGCTTGGCGGACACTGCGGAAACACCTGTCGGGCCGGCTGGAACCACATCTCAGACGTGCCAGAAACGTGTTCATGAGATGCTGGAACCACACCCCGAACAGACGGATACCACCTGCCAGAACCGCCTGAACCACCTGCTGAGCACGCCGGAACCACCTGCTCGACTCACCGGTACCACCTCCCTGACACGCCAAAATCACCTGCTGGGTATGCCAGAACCACTTGGCGGACACTCCGGAATCATCTGCCGGACATGCCGGAACCAGCTCTCAGACACACCAGAACCAAGTGCCGGAGACGCCGGAAGGACATGCCGAGCATGCCGGAGCCACCTGCTCGACTCGCCAGAAACACCTGCCGGACACGCCAAAATCACCTGCCGGGTATGCCAGAACCATCTGGCGGACACTACGGAATCACCTGCTACGCATGCCGGAACCACCTCTCAGACGTGCCGGAAGCACGTGCCAGACACGCCGGAAACACCTACCGGACAGACCGGAACCACCTGCCGAGCATGCCGGAGCCACCTGTTCGACTCGCTGGAACCACCTGCCGGACAGCCCAATATCAACTGCTGGCTATGCCAGAACCACCTGGGGGACAGTCCGGGATCACCTGCCAGCCATGGCGGAACCACCTCTCAGACGTACCAGAACCACCTGCCGGAGAAGCTGGAAACACGTCCTGGACAGACTGGAACCACGTGACGGCCATGCCTGAACCACCTGCCGAGCACGGCGGAACCACCTGCCGGACACGCCAAAATCACCTGCGGGCTACGCCAGAACCACTTGGACGACTCTCCGAAATGACCTGCCGGGCATGTTGGAACCACCTCTCAGACGTGCCAGAAGCACGTGGCGGACAGTCCGGAATCACCTGTTGGGCATACGCAACCACCTCTGACACGTACCAGAACCACGTGCCGTGCACACCGGAACCACCTACCGGACAGACCGGAATCAACTCTTGGGCATGCCGGAACCACCAGTCAGATGTGCCAGAAACACGTGCCGGAGACGCCGGAAGCACCTGCCGAGCACGTCGCAACCACCTGCTAAACTCGCCTGAACCACCTGCCGGACACGCCAAAATCACCTGCCCGCTACACCAGCACCACTTCGGGGACAAGCCGGAATCACGTGAGGGGCATGCCGGCACAGCCTCTCAGACTGAACCTCGTGCCGGACACCACAGAACCACCTGCCGGACAGACCGGAACCACCTGCCGGACACGCCGGAACCACCGGCTCGACCCGCCGGAACGACCGCTGGACATGCAAAATCACCTGCCGGCTACGCCGGAAACACTTGGCGAACACTCCGGAATCACCTGCCGGGCATGCCGGAACCACCTCTCAGATATGCCAGAACCACGTGACAATGACCCCGGAAGCACCTGCCGAGCACGCCGGAACCACCTGCTCGACTCGCCAGAACCACCTGCCGGACACGCAGAAATCACCTGCCGGCTACGCCACAACCAGTTGGGGAACACTTCGGAATCACCTGCCGGGCTTGCTGGAACCACCTGCCGGTCATGCCAAAATCACCTGCCAACTACGCCAGTACCACTTGGCGGACACTGTGGAAACACCTGTCGGGCCGGCCGGAACCACATCTCAGACGTGCCAGAACCATGTGCATGAGATGCTGGAACCACACCCCGAACAGACGGAAAACACCTGCCAGACCCGTCTGAACAACCTGCCGAGCACGCCGGAGCCACCTACCTGACATGCCCAAATCACCAGCCGGGTAGGCCAGAACCACTTGGCGGACACTCCGGAATCATCTGCCGGACATGCCGGAACCAGCTCTCAGACACACCAGAACCACGTGCCGGAGACGCTGGAAGCACCTGCCGAGCATGCCGGAGCCACCTGCTCGACTCGCCAGAAACACCTGCCGGACACGCCAAAATCACCTGCCGGGTACGCCAGAACCACCTGGCGGACACTCCGAAACCACCTGTCGCGCCTGCCGGAACCACCTCTCAGACGTGCCGGAAGCACGTGCCGGACACGCCGGAATCACCTACCGGACAGACCGGAACCACCTGCCGAGCACGCCGGAGCCACCTGTTCGACTCGCTGGAACCACCTGCCGGACAGGCCAATATCAACTGCTGGCTATGCCAGAACCACCTGGGGGACGGTCCGGAATCACCTGCCAGCCATGGCGGAACCACCTCTCAGACGTACCAGAACCACCTGCCGGAGAAGCTGGAAACACGTCCTGGACAGTCTGGAACCACCTGCCGGCCAGTCCTGAACCACCTGCCAAGCACAACGGAACAACCTGCCAGACACGCCAAAATCACCTGCGTGTTATGCCAGAACCACTTGGAGGACTCTCCGAAATGACCTGCCGGGCATGCCGGAACCACCTCTCAGACGTGCCAGAACCATGTGGCGGACAGTCCGGAATCACCTGTTGGGCATGCGCAACCACCTCTGAGACGTACCAGAACCACATGCCGTGCAGGCTGGAACCACCTACCGGACAGACCGGAATCACCTTTCGGGCATGCCGGAACCACCTGTCAGATGTGCCAGAAACACGTGCCGGAGACGCCGGAAGCACCTGCCAAGCACGTTGGAACCACCTGCTCAACTCGCCTGAACCACCTGCCGGACATGCCAAAATCACCTGCCGACTATGCCAGAACCACTTGGCGAACACTCCGGAATCACTTGCCGGGCATGCAGGAACCACCTCTCAGACATGCCAGAACCCCGTGCCAATGACCCCGGAAGCACCAGCCGAGCACGCCGGAACCACCTGCTCGACTCGCCAGAACCACCTGCCGATCACGCAAAAATCACCTGCCGGCTACGCCACAACCAGTTGGTGAACACTTTGGAATCACCTGCCAGGCTTGCTGGAACCACCTGCCGGTCATGCCAAAATCAGCTGCCAACTACGCCAGAACCGCTTGGCGGACACTGCGGAAACACCTGTCGGGCCGGCTGGAACCACATCTCAGACGTGCCAGAAACGTGTTCATGAGATGCTGGAACCACACCCCGAACAGACGGATACCACCTGCCAGAACCGCCTGAACCACCTGCTCAGCACGCCGGAACCACCTGCTCGACTCTCCTGAACCACCTGCCGGACACGCCAAAATCACCTGCCCGCTACACCAGCACCACTTCGGGGACAAGCCGGAATCACGTGAGGGGCATGCCGGCACAGCCTCTCAGACTGAACCTCGTGCCGGACACCACAGAACCACCTGCCGGACAGACCGGAACCACCTGCCGGACACGCCAGAACCACTGCCTCGACCCGCCGGAACGACCGCTGGACATGCAAAATCACCTGCCGGCTACGCCGGAAACACTTGGCGAACACTCCGGAATCACCTGCCGGGCATGCCGGAACCACCTCTCAGATATGCCAGAACCACGTGACAATGACCCCGGAAGCACCTGCCGAGCACGCCGGAACCACCTGCTCGACTCGCCAGAACCACCTGCCGGACACGCAGAAATCACCTGCCGGCTACGCCACAACCAGTTGGGGAACACTTCGGAATCACCTGCCGGGCTTGCTGGAACCACCTGCCGGTCATGCCAAAATCACCTGCCAACTACGCCAGTACCACTTGGCGGACACTGTGGAAACACCTGTCGGGCCGGCCGGAACCACATCTCAGACGTGCCAGAACCATGTGCATGAGATGCTGGAACCACACCCCGAACAGACGGAAAACACCTGCCAGACCCGTCTGAACAACCTGCCGAGCACGCCTGAGCCACCTGCTCGACTCGCCGGAACCACCTACCTGACATGCCCAAATCACCAGCCGGGTATGCCAGAACCACTTGGCGGACACTCCGGAATCATCTGCCGGACATGCCGGAACCAGCTCTCAGACACACCAGAACCACGTGCCGGAGACGCCGGAAGCACCTGCCGAGCATGCCGGAGCCACCTGCTCGACTCGCCAGAAACACCTGCCGGACACGCCAAAATCACCTGCCGGGTACGCCAGAACCACCTGGCGGACACTCCGTAACCACCTGTCGCGCATGCCGGAACCACCTCTCAGACGTGCCGGAAGCATGTGCCGGACACGCCGGAATCACCTACCGGACAGACCGGAACCACCTGCCGAGCACGCCGGAGCCACCTGTTCGACTCGCTGGAACCACCTGCCGGACAGGCCAGTATCAAATGCTGGCTATGCCAGAACCACCTGGGGGACGGTCCGGAATCACCTGCCAGCCATGTCGGAACCACCTCTCAGACCTACCAGAACCACCTGCCGGAGAAGCTGGAAACACGTCCTGGACAGTCTGGAACCACCTGCCGGCCAAGCCTGAACCACCTGCCAAGCACAACGGAACAACCTGCCAGACACGCCAAAATCACCTGCGTGTTATGCCAGAACCACTTGGACGACTCTCCGAAATGACCTGCCGGGCATGTTGGAACCACCTCTCAGACGTGCCAGAAGCACGTGGCGGACAGTCCGGAATCACCTGTTGGGCATACGCAACCACCTCTGAGACGTACCAGAACCACGTGCCGTGCACGCCGGAACCACCTACCGGACAGACCGGAATCAACTTTTGGGCATGCCGGAACCACCAGTCAGATGTGCCAGAAACACGTGCCGGAGACGCCGGAAGCACCTGCTGAGCACGTCGCAACCACCTGCTCAACTCGCCTGAACCACCTGCCGGATACGCCAAAATCACCTGCCCGCTACACCAGCACCACTTCGGGGACAAGCCAGAATCACGTGAGGGGCATGCCGGCACAGCCTCTCAGACTGAACCTCGTGCCGGACACCACAGAACCACCTGCCGGACAGACCGGAACCACCTGCCGGACACGCCGGAACCACCGGCTCGACCCGCCGGAACGACCGCTGGACATGCAAAATCACCTGCCGGCTACGCCGGAAACACTTGGCGAACACTCCGGAATCACCTGCCGGGCATGCCGGAACCACCTGCTCGACTCGCCAGAAACACCTGCTGGACACGCCAAAATCACCTGCCAGGTACGCCAGAACCACCTGGCGGACACTCCGAAATCAGCTGTCGCGCATGCCCGAACCACCTCTCAGACGTGCCGGAAGCACGTGCCGGACACGCCGGAATCACCTACCGGACAGACCGGAACCACCTGCCGAGCACGCCGGAGCCACCTGTTCGACTCGCTGGAACCACCTGCCGGACAGGCCAATATCAACTGCTGGCTATGCCAGAACCACCTGGGGGACGGTCCGGAATCACCTGCCAGCCATGGCGGAACCACCTCTCAGACGTACCAGAACCACCTGCCGGAGAAGCTGGAAACACGTCCTGGACAGTCTGGAACCACCTGCCGGCCAAGCCTGAACCACCTGCCAAGCACAACGGAACAACCTGCCAGACACGCCAAAATCACCTGCGTGTTATGCCAGAACCACTTGGAGGACTCTCTGGGATGACCTGCCGGGCATGCCGGAACCACCTCTCAGACGTGCCAGAACCATGTGGCGGACAGTCCGGAATCACCTGTTGGGCATGCGCAACCACCTCTGAGACGTACCAGAACCACATGCCGTGCAGGCTGGAACCACCTACCGGACAGACCGGAATCACCTTTCGGGCATGCCGGAACCACCTGTCAGATGTGCCAGAAACACGTGCCGGAGACGCCGGAAGCACCTGCCAAGCACGTTGGAACCACCTGCTCAACTCGCCTGAACCACCTGCCGGACATGCCAAAATCACCTGCCGACTATGCCAGAACCACTTGGCGAACACTCCGGAATCACTTGCCGGGCATGCAGGAACCACCTCTCAGACATGCCAGAACCCCGTGCCAATGACCCCGGAAGCACCAGCCGAGCACGCCGGAACCACCTGCTCGACTCGCCAGAACCACCTGCCGATCACGCAAAAATCACCTGCCGGCTACGCCACAACCAGTTGGTGAACACTTTGGAATCACCTGCCAGGCTTGCTGGAACCACCTGCCGGTCATGCCAAAATCAGCTGCCAACTACGCCAGAACCGCTTGGCGGACACTGCGGAAACACCTGTCGGGCCGGCTGGAACCACATCTCAGACGTGCCAGAAACGTGTTCATGAGATGCTGGAACCACACCCCGAACAGACGGATACCACCTGCCAGAACCGCCTGAACCACCTGCTCAGCACGCCGGAACCACCTGCTCGACTCTCCTGAACCACCTGCCGGACACGCCAAAATCACCTGCCCGCTACGCCAGCACCACTTCGCGGACAAGCCGGAATCACGTGAGGGCATGCCGGCACAGCTCTCAGACACACCAGAACCACCTGCCGGACACACCGGAACCACCTGCCGAACACGCCGGAACCACTGCTCGACTCGCCGGAACGACCGCCGGACACGCCAAAATCACCTGCCGGCTACGCCAGAACCACCTGGCGAACACTCCGGAATCACCTGCCGCGCATGCCGGAACCACCTCTCAGACGTGCCAGAAGCACGTGACAGAACGCCGGAACACCCGAAGCCGGAAGCACCTGCCGAGCACGCCGGAGCCACCTGTTCGACTCGCCGGAACCACCTGCCGGACACGCAAATATCACCTGCCGGCTACGCCACAACCAGTTGGGGAACACTCCGGAATCACCTGCCGGGCTTGCTGGAACCACCTTCAGACGTGCCAGAACCACCTGCCGGAGAAGCTGGAAACACGTCCTGGACAGTCTGGAACCACCTGCCGGCCAAGCCTGAACCACCTGCCAAGCACAACGAAACAACCTGCCGGTCATGCCAAAATCACCTGCCAACTACGCCAGTACCACTGGACGACTCTCCGAAATGACCTGCTGGGCATGTTGGAACCACCTCTCAGACGTGCCAGAAGCACGTGGCGGACACTCCGGAAACACCTGTCGGGCAGGCCGGAACCACCTCTGAGACGTGCCAGAACCACGTGCCTGAGGCCGGAACCACACCCCGAACAGACGGAATCAACTTTTGGGCATGCCGGAACCACCAGTCAGATGTGCCAGAAACACGTGCCGGAGACGCCGGAAGCACCTGCCGAGCACGTCGCAACCACCTGCTCAACTCGCCGGAACCACCTACCTGACATGCCCAAATCACCTGCCGGGTATGCCAGAACCACTTGGCGGACACTCCGGAATCACCTGCCGGACATGCCGGCACCAGCTCTCAGACACAACCTCGTGCCGGACACCACAGAACCACCTGCCGGACAGACCGGAACCACCTTCTGGCATGCCGGAACCAGCTCTCAGACACACCAGAACCACGTGCCGGAGACGCCGGAAGCACCTGCCGAGCATGCCGGAGCCACCTGCTCGACTCGCCAGAAACACCTGCCGGACACGCCAAAATCACCTGCCGGGTACGCCAGAACCACCTGGCGGACACTCCGTAACCACCTGTCGCGCATGCCGGAACCACCTCTCAGACGTGCCGGAAGCATGTGCCGGACACGCCGGAATCACCTACCGGACAGACCGGAACCACCTGCCGAGCACGCCGGAGCCACCTGTTCGACTCGCTGGAACCACCTGCCGGACAGGCCAATATCAAATGCTGGCTATGCCAGAACCACCTGGGGGACGGTCCGGAATCACCTGCCAGCCATGTCGGAACCACCTCTCAGACCTACCAGAACCACCTGCCGGAGAAGCTGGAAACACGTCCTGGACAGTCTGGAACCACCTGCCGGCCAAGCCTGAACCACCTGCCAAGCACAACGGAACAACCTGCCAGACACGCCAAAATCACCTGCGTGTTATGCCAGAACCACTTGGACGACTCTCCGAAATGACCTGCCGGGCATGTTGGAACCACCTCTCAGACGTGCCAGAAGCACGTGGCGGACAGTCCGGAATCACCTGTTGGGCATACGCAACCACCTCTGAGACGTACCAGAACCACGTGCCGTGCACGCCGGAACCACCTACCGGACAGACCGGAATCAACTTTTGGGCATGCCGGAACCACCAGTCAGATGTGCCAGAAACACGTGCCGGAGACGCCGGAAGCACCTGCTGAGCACGTCGCAACCACCTGCTCAACTCGCCTGAACCACCTGCCGGATACGCCAAAATCACCTGCCCGCTACACCAGCACCACTTCGGGGACAAGCCAGAATCACGTGAGGGGCATGCCGGCACAGCCTCTCAGACTGAACCTCGTGCCGGACACCACAGAACCACCTGCCGGACAGACCGGAACCACCTGCCGGACACGCCGGAACCACCGGCTCGACCCGCCGGAACGACCGCTGGACATGCAAAATCACCTGCCGGCTACGCCGGAAACACTTGGCGAACACTCCGGAATCACCTGCCGGACATGCCGGAACCAGCTCTCAGACACACCAGAACCACGTGCCGGAGACGCCGGAAGCACCTGCCGAGCATGCCGGAGCCACCTGCTCGACTCGCCAGAAACACCTGCCGGACACGCCAAAATCACCTGCCAGGTACGCCAGAACCACCTGGCGGACACTCCGAAATCACCTGTCGCGCATGCCGGAACCACCTCTCAGACGTGCCGGAAGCACGTGCCGGACACGCCGGAATCACCTACCGGACAGACCGGAACCACCTGCCGAGCACGCCGGAGCCACCTGTTCGACTCGCTGGAACCACCTGCCGGACAGGCCAATATCAACTGCTGGCTATGCCAGAACCACCTGGGGGACGGTCCGGAATCACCTGCCAGCCATGGCGGAACCACCTCTCAGACGTACCAGAACCACCTGCCGGAGAAGCTGGAAACACGTCCTGGACAGTCTGGAACCACCTGCCGGCCAAGCCTGAACCACCTGCCAAGCACAACGGAACAACCTGCCAGACACGCCAAAATCACCTGCGTGTTATGCCAGAACCACTTGGAGGACTCTCTGGGATGACCTGCCGGGCATGCCGGAACCACCTCTCAGACGTGCCAGAACCATGTGGCGGACAGTCCGGAATCACCTGTTGGGCATGCGCAACCACCTCTGAGACGTACCAGAACCACATGCCGTGCAGGCTGGAACCACCTACCGGACAGACCGGAATCACCTTTCGGGCATGCCGGAACCACCTGTCAGATGTGCCAGAAACACGTGCCGGAGACGCCGGAAGCACCTGCCAAGCACGTTGGAACCACCTGCTCAACTCGCCTGAACCACCTGCCGGACACGCCAAAATCACCTGCCGACTATGCCAGAACCACTTCGCGAACACGCCGGAATCACGTGAGGGGCATGCCGGCACAACCTCTCAGACTGAACCCCGTGCCGGACACCACAGAACCACCTGCCCGACTGGCCGGAACCACCTGCCGATCACGCAAAAATCACCTGCCGGCTACGCCACAACCAGTTGGTGAACACTTTGGAATCACCTGCCAGGCTTGCTGGAACCACCTGCCGGTCATGCCAAAATCACCTGCCAACTACGCCAGAACCGCTTGGCGGACACTGCGGAAACACCTGTCGGGCCGGCTGGAACCACATCTCAGACGTGCCAGAAACGTGTTCATGAGATGCTGGAACCACACCCCGAACAGACGGATACCACCTGCCAGAACCGCCTGAACCACCTGCTGAGCACGCCGGAACCACCTGCTCGACTCACCGGTACCACCTGCCTGACACGCCAAAATCACCTGCTGGGTATGCCAGAACCACTTCGGGGACACTCCGGAATCATCTGCCGGACATGCCGGAACAGCTCTCAGACGCCTCCCACACCAGAACCACCTGCCGGAGACGCCGGAAGCACCTGCCGGAATGCCGGAGCCACCTGCTCGACTCGCCGGAACGACCGCTGGACACGCAAAATCACCTGCCGGCTATGCCAGAACCACCTGGCGAACACTACGGAATCACCTGCCGCGCATGCCAGAACCACCTCTCAGACGTGCCGGAAGCACGTGCCAGACCCCGGAAACACCTACCGAACAGGCCGGAACCACCTGCTCGAATCGCCAGAACCACCTGCCGGACAGCAAAAATCACCTGCCGGCTACGCCACAACCAGTTGGGGAACACTTCGGAATCACCTGCCGGGCTTGCTGGAACCACCTGCCGGTCATGCCAAAATCACCTGCCAACTACGCCAGTACCACTTGGCGGACACTGTGGAAACACCTGTCGGGCCGGCCGGAACCACATCTCAGACGTGCCAGAACCATGTGCATGAGATGCTGGAACCACACCCCGAACAGACGGAAAACACCTGCCAGACCCGTCTGAACAACCTGCCGAGCACGCCTGAGCCACCTGCTCGACTCGCCGGAACCACCTACCTGACATGCCCAAATCACCAGCCGGGTATGCCAGAACCACTTGGCGGACACTCCGGAATCATCTGCCGGACATGCCGGAACCAGCTCTCAGACACACCAGAACCAAGTGCCGGAGACGCCGGAAGGACATGCCGAGCATGCCGGAGCCACCTGCTCGACTCGCCAGAAACACCTGCCGGACACGCCAAAATCACCTGCCGGGTACGCCAGAACCACCTGGCGGACACTCCGTAACCACCTGTCGCGCATGCCGGAACCACCTCTCAGACGTGCCGGAAGCATGTGCCGGACACGCC
>NW_027227519.1:0-53024 GCF_037783145.1 Equus przewalskii | reverse complement strand
TTCACGTGATTGCGGCTTGTCTGCCAAGTGCTTCTGGTGTAGCAGGCAGGTGATTTTGGCGTGTCCGGCAGGTGGTTCAGGCGTGTTGAGCAGGTGGTTGCGACGTGCTCGGCAGGTGCTTCCGGCGTCTCCGGCACGTGTTTCTGGCACATCTGACTGGTGGTTCCGGCATGCCCAAAAGTTGATTCCGGTCTGTCCGGTAGGTGGTTCCGGCGTGCACGGCACGTGGTTCTGGTACGTCTCAGAGGTGGTTGCGTATGCCCAACAGGTGATTCCGGACTGTCCGCCACGTGCTTCTGGCACGTCTGAGAGGCGGTTCCAACATGCCCGGCAGGTCATTTCGGAGAGTCGTCCAAGTGGTTCTGGCGTAGCCCGCAGGTGATTTTGGCGCGTCCGGCAGGTGGTTCCGCCGTGCTCGGCAGGTGGTTCAGGCATGGCCGTCACGTGGTTCCAGTCTGTCCAGGACGTGTTTCCAGCTTCTCCGGCAGGTGGTTCTGGTACGTCTGAGAGGTGGTTCCGCCATGGCTGGCAGGTGATCCCGGACTGTCCCCCAGGTGGTTCTGGCATAGCCAGCAGTTGATATTGGCCTGTCCGGCAGGTGGTTCCAGCGAGTCGAACAGGTGGCTCCGGCGTTCTTGGCAGGTGGTTCCGGTCTGTCCGGTAGGTGTTTCCGGCGTGTCTGGCACGTGCTTCCGGCACGTCTGAGAGGTGGTTCCGGCATGCGCGGCAGGTGATTCCGGAGTGTCCGCCAGGTGGTTCTGGCATACCCGGCAGGTGATTTTGGCGTGTCCGGCAGGTGTTTCTGGCAAGTCGAGCAGGTGGCTCCGGCATGCTCGGCAGGTGCTTCCGGCGTCTCCGGCACTTGGTTCGGGTGTGTCTGAGAGCTGGTTCTGGCAGGTCTGGCAGTTGATTCCGGAGTGTCCGCCAAGTGGTTCTGGCATACCCACCAGGCGATTTTGGCCTGTCAGGGAGGTGGAACCGGTGAGTCGAGCAGGTGGTTCCGGCGTGCTCAGCAGGTGGTTCAGGCGGTTCTGGCAGGTGGTATCCGTCTGTTCGGGGTGTGGTTCCAGCATCTCATGAAAACGTTTCTGGCACGTCTGAGATGTGGTTCCAGACGGCCCGACAGGTGTTTCCGCAGTGTCCGCCAAGCGGTTCTGGCGTAGTTGGCAGGTGATTTTGGCATGACTGGCAGGTGGTTCCAGCAAGCCTGGCAGGTGATTCCAAAGTGTTCACCAACTGGTTGTGGCGTAGCCGGCAGGTGATTTTTGCGTGTCCGGCAGGTGTTTCTTGCGAGTCGAGCAGGTGGCTCAGGCATGCTCAGCAGGTGCTTCCGGCATGTCCGGCACGTGGTTCTGGTGTGTCTGAGAGCTGGTTCTGGCATGTCCGGCAGATGATTTCGGAGTGTCCGCCAAGTGGTTCTGGCATACCCAGCATGTGATTTTGGCGTGATCGGCAGGTGGTTCTGGCGAGTCGAGCAGGTGGTTCCGGCGTGCTCTGCTGGTGCTTCCGGGGTCATTGGCACGGGGTTCTGGCATGTCTGAAAGGTGGTTCCTGCATGCCCGGCAAGTGATTCCGGAGTGTTCGCCAAGTGGTTCTGGCATAGTCGGCAGGTGATTTTGGCATGTCCGGCAGGTGGTTCAGGCGAGTTGAGCAGGTGGTTCCAACGTGCTTGGCAGGTGATTCCGGCGTGTCCGGCACGTGCTTCCGGCACGTCTGACAGGTGGTTCCGGCATGCCCGACAGGTGATTCCGGTCTGTCCGGTAGGTGGTTCCAGCCTGCACAGCATGTGGTTCTGGTACGTCTCAGAGGAGGTTGCGCATGCCCAACAGGTGATTCCAGACTGTCCGCCACATGGTTCTGGCACGTCTGAGAGGTGGTTCCGGCATGCCCGGCAGGTCATCCCAGAGAGTCCACCAAGTGGTTCTGGCATAGCACGCAGGTGATTTTGGCGTGACTGGCAGGTTGTTCCGTTGTTCTTGACAGGTGGTTCAGGCTTGGCCGGCAGGTGGTTCCAGACTGTCCAGTACGTATTTCCAGCTTGTCCGGCAGGTGGTTCTGGTACGTCTGAGAGGTGGTTCCGCCATGGCTGGCAGGTGATCCCGGACTGTCCCCCAGGTGGTTCTGGCATAGCCAGCAGTTAATATTGGCCTGTCCGGCAGGTGGTTCCAGCGAGTCGAACAGGTGGCTCCGGCGTGCTCGGCAGGTGTTTCCGGTCTGTCCGGTAGGTGTTTCCGGCGTGTCTGGCACGTGCTTCCGGCACGTCTGAGAGGTGGTTCCGGCATGCGCGACAGGTGATTTCGGAGTGTCCGCCAGGTGGTTCTGGCGTACCCGGCAGGTGATTTTGGCATGTCCGGCAGGTGTTTCTGGCGAGTCGAGCAGGTGGCTCCGGCATGCTCGGCAGGTGCTTCCGGCGTCTCCGGCACGTGGTTCTGGTGTGTCTGAGAGCTGGTTCCGGCATGTCCGGCAGATGATTCCGGAGTGTCCGCCAAGTGGTTCTGGCATACCCGGCTGGTGATTTTGGCACGTCAGGTAGGTGGTTCCGGCGAGTCGAGCAGGTGGCTCCGGCGTGCTCGGCAGGTTGTTCAGACGGGTCTGGCAGGTGTTTTCCGTCTGTTCGGGGTGTGGTTCCAGCATCTCATGCACATGGTTCTGGCACGTCTGAGACGTGGTTCCGGCCGGCCCGACAGGGGTTTCCACAGTGTCCGCCAAGTGGTACTGGCGTAGTTGGCAGGTGATTTTGGCATGACCGGCAGGTGGTTCCAGCAAGCCCGGCACGTGATTCCGAAGTGTTCCCCAACTGGTTGTGGCGTAGCCGGCAGGTGATTTTTGCGTGTCCGGCAGGTGGTTCTGGCGAGTCGAGCAGGTGGTTCCGGCGTGCTCGGCAGGTGCTTCCGGGGTCATTGGCACGTGGTTCTGGCATATCTGAGAGGTGGTTCCGGCATGCCCGGCAGGTGATTCCGGAGTGATCGCCAAGTGTTTCTGGCGTAGCCGGCAGGTGATTTTGCATGTCCAGCGGTCGTTCCGGCGGGTCGAGCCGGTGGTTCCGGCGTGTCCGGCAGGTGGTTCCGGTCTGTCCGGCAGGGTGTTCTGTGGTGTCCGGCACGAGGTTCAGTCTGAGAGGCTGTGCCGGCATGCCCCTCACGTGATTCCGGCTTGTCCCCGAAGTGGTGCTGGTGTAGCGGGCAGGTGATTTTGGCGTGTCCGGCAGGTGGTTCAGGCGAGTTGAGCAGGTGGTTGCGACGTGCTCGGCAGGTGCTTCCGGCGTCTCCGGCACGTGTTTCTGGCACATCCGACTGGTGGTTCCGGCATGCCCAAAAGTGGATTCCGGTCTGTCCGGTACGTGGTTCCGGCGTGCACGGCACGTGGTTCTGGTACGTCTCAGAGGTGGTTGCGTATGCCCAACAGGTGATTCCGGACTGTCCGCCACGTGCTTCTGGCACGTCTGAGAGGTGGTTCCAACATGCCCGGCAGGTCATTTCGGAGAGTCGTCCAAGTGGTTCTGGCGTAGCCCGCAGGTGATTTTGGCGTGTCCGGCAGGTGGTTCCACCGTGCTCAGCAGGTGGTTCAGGCATGGCCGTCACGTGGTTCCAGTCTGTCCAGGACGTGTTTCCAGCTTCTCCGGCAGGTGGTTCTGGTACGTCTGAGAGGTGGTTCCGCCATGGCTGGCAGGTGATCCCCGACTGTTCCCCAGGTGGTTCTGGCATAGCCAGCAGTTGATATTGGCCTGTCCGGCAGGTGGTTCCAGCGAGTCGAACAGGTGGCTCCGGCGTTCTTGGAAGGTGGTTCCGGTCTGTCCGGTAGGTGTTTCCGGCGTGTCTGGCACGTGCTTCTGGCACGTCTGAGAGGTGGTTCCGGCATGCCCGGCAGGTCATCCCAGAGAGTCCTCCAAGTGGTTCTGGCATAACACGCAGGTGATTTTGGCGTGTCTGGCAGGTTGTTCCGTTGTGCTTGGCAGGTGGTTCAGGCTTGGCCGGCAGGTGGTTCCAGACTGTCCAGGACGTGTTTCCAGCTTGTCCGGCAGGTGGTTCTGGTACGTCTGAGAGGTGGTTCCACCATGGCTGGCAGGTGATTCCGGACTGTCCCCCAGGTGGTTCTGGCATAGCCAGCAGTTCATATTGGCCTTTCCGGCAGGTGGTTCCAGCGAGTCGAACAGGTGGCTCCGGCGTGCTCGGCAGGTGGTTCCGGTCTGTCCGGTAGGTGATTCCGGCGTGTCCGGCACGTACTTCCGGCACGTCTGAGAGGTGGTTCCGGCATGCGCGACAGGTGATTTCGGAGTGTCCACCAGGTGGTTCTGGCATAGCCAGCAGTTCATATTGGCCTTTCCGGCAGGTGGTTCCAGCGAGTCGAACAGGTGGCTCCGGCGTGCTCGGCAGGTGGTTCCGGTCTGTCCGGTAGGTGATTCCGGCGTGTCCGGCACGTACTTCCGGCACGTCTGAGAGGTGGTTCCGGCATGCGTGACAGGTGATTTCGGAGTGTCCACCAGGTGGTTCTGGCGTACCCGGCAGGCGATTTTGGCGTGTCTGGCAGGTGTTTCTGGCGAGTCGAGCAGGTGGCTCCGGCATGCTCGGCAGGTGCTTCCGGCGTCTCCGGCACGTGTTTCTGGTGTGTCTGAGAGCTGGTTCCGGCATGTCCAGCAGATGATTCCGGAGTGTCCGCCAAGTGGTTCTGGCATACCTGGCTGGTGATTTCGGCATGTCAGGTAGGTGGTTCCGGTCTGTCCGGTAGGTGTTTCCGGCGTGTCCGACACGTCCTTCTGGCATGTCTAAGAGGTGGTTCCGGCATGCCCGGCAGCTTATTCCGGAGTGTCTGCCGAGTGGTTCTGGCGTAGCCAGCAGGTGATTTTGGCGTGTCCAGCAGGTGGTCCTCGGGAGTGGATCAGGTGGTTCCGGCATACTCGGCAGGTGGTACCGGCGTGTCCGGAACATGGTTCTGGCAAGTCTGAGAGGTGGTTCCGGCATGCCCGACCTGTGATTCCGGAGTGTCCGCCAAGTGGTTCTGGCGTACTCGGCAGGTGATTTTGGCGTGTCCGGCAGGTGTTTCTTGCGAGTCGAGCAGGTGGCTCAGGCATGCTCAGCAGGTGCTTCCGGCGTGTCCGGCACGTGGTTCTGGTGTGTCTGAGAGCTGGTTCTGGCATGTCCAGCAGATGATTTCGGAGTGTCCACAAAGTTGTTCTGGCATACCTGGCAGGTGATTTTGGCGTGTGCGGCAGGTGGTTCTGGCGAGTCGAGCAGGTGGTTCCGGCGTGCTCGGCAGGTGCTTCCGGTGTCCTTGGCACGTGGTTCTGACATGTCTGAGAGGTGCTTCCGACATGCCCGGCAGGTGATTCCGGTGTGTTCGCCAAGTGTTTCTGGCGTAGCCGGCAGGTGATTTTGCATGTCCGGGGGTGGTTCCGCTGAGTCGCGCCGGTGGTTCCGGCGTGTCCGGCAGGTGGTTCCGGTCTGTCCGGCAGGGTGTTCTGGGGTGTCCGGCACGAGGTTCTGGCACGTCTGAGAGATTGTGACGGCATGCCCTTCACGTGATTCCGGCTTGTCTGCCAAGTGCTTCTGGTGTAGCAGGCAGGTGATTTTGGCGTGTCTGACAGGTGTTTCTTGCGAGTCGAGCAGGTGGCTCAGGCATGCTCAGCAGGTGCTTCTGGCGTCTCCGGCAGGTTGTTCTGGTGTGTCTGAGAGCTGCTTCTGGCATGTCTGGCAGATGATTCCGGAGTGACCACCAAGTGGTTCTGGCATACCCGGCCGGTGGTTTTTGCGTGTCAGGTAGGTGGTTCCGGCGAGTCGAGCAGGTGGTTCCAGTGTGCTCGGCAGGTGGTTCAGGCGGGTCTGGCAGGTGGTTTCAGTCTGTTCGGGGTGTGGTTCCGGCATCTCGGGCACATGGTTCTGGCACGTCTGAGATGTGGTTCTGGCAGGCCCGACAGGTGTTTCCGGAGTGTCCGCCAAGCGGTTGTGGCGTAGCTGGCAGGTGATATTGGCGTGACCGGCAGGTGCTTCCAGCAAGCCCGGCAGTTGATTCCGAAGTGTTCACCAACTGGTTGTGGCGTAGCCGGCAGGTGATTTTGGCGTGTCCAGCAGGTGGTTCTGTGGAGTGGATCAGGAACTTCCGGCATTCTCAGCAGGTGCTTCCGCAGTCTCCAGCATGTTGTTGTGGCACCTCTGAGAGGTGGTTCCAACATGCCCGGCAGGTGATTCTGGAGTGTCCGACAAGTGGTTGTGGAGTAGCCGGCTGGTGATTTTGGCGTGTCAGGCAGGTGGTTCTGGCGAGTCAAGCAGGTGGTCCCGGCGTGTTCGGCAGGTGATTTCGGTCTGTCCCGGAGGTGGTTCCGGAGTCTCTGCCGAGTGGTTCTGGCGTAGCCGGCAGGTGATTTTGGCATGTCCGGCAGGTGGTTCTGGCGAGTCGAGCAGGTGGTTCCGGCGTGTCCGGAAGGTGTTTGCAGTCAGTCCATGACGTGGTTCCGGCATGCCCTCCAGGTGATTCTGGAGTGTCCACCAAGTGGTTTTGGCATAGCCGGCATATGATTTTGGACTGTCAGGCAGGTGGTTCCGGCATGTCCAGCAGGTGTTTCCGGCGAGTTCGGCAGTTGCTTCCAGTCTCTCCGGCATGTGGTTCTGGCACCTCTGAGAGGTGGTTCCGGCATGCCCGGCAGCTGATACCGGAGTGTCTGCCGAGTGGTTGTGGCGTAGCCGGCAGGTGATTTTGGCGTGTCCGGCAGGTGTTTCTGGCGAGTCGAGCAGGTGGCTCCGGCATGCTCGGCAGGTGCTTCCGGCGTCTCCGGCACTTGGTTCTGGTGTGTCTGAGAGCTGGTTCCGGCATGTCCGGCAGATGATTCCGGATTGTCCGCCAAGTGGTTCTGGCATACCCAGCAGGTGATTTTGGCGTGTCAGGGAGGTGGTACCGGTGAGTCGAGCAGGTGGTTCCGGCGTGCTCAGCAGGTGGTTCAGGCGGTTCTGGCAGGTGGTATCCGTCTGTTCGGGGTGTGGTTCCAGCATCTCATGAACACGTTTCTGGCACGTCTGAGATGTGGTTCCGGCCGGCCCGACAGGTGTTTCCGCAGTGTCCGCCAAGCGGTTCTGGCATAGTTGGCAGTTGATTTTGGCATGACCGGCAGGTGGTTCCAGCAAGCCTGGCAGGTGATTCCAAAGTGTTCACCAACTGGTTGTGGTGTAGCCGGCAGGTGATTTTTGCGTGATCGGCAGGTGGTTCTGGCGAGTCGAGCAGGTGGTTCCGGCGTGCTCGGCTGGTGCTTCCGGGGTCATTGGCACGGGGTTCTGGCATGTCTGACGGGGGTTCCTGCATGCCCGGCAAGTGATTCCGGAGTGTTCGCCAAGTGGTTCTGGCATAGTCGGCAGGTGATTTTGGCATGTCCGGCAGCTGGTTCAGGCGAGTTGACTAGGTGGTTCCAACGTGCTTGGCAGGTGCTTCCGGCGTCTCCGGCACGTGTTTCTGGCACATCTGACAGGTGGTTCCGGCATGCCCGAAAGGTGATTCCGGTCTGTCCGGTAGGTGGTTCCAGCCTGCACGGCATGTGGTTCTGGTACGTCTCAGAGGTGGTTGCGCATGCCCAACAGGTGATTCCGGACTGTCCGCCACATGGTTCTGGCACGTCTGAGAGGTGGTTCCGGCATGCCCGGCAGGTCATCCCAGAGAGTCCTCCAAGTGGTTCTGGCATAACACGCAGGCGATTTTGGCGTGTCTGGCAGGTTGTTCCGTTGTGCTTGGCAGGTGGTTCAGGCTTGGCCGGCAGGTGGTTCCAGACTGTCCAGGACGTGTTTCCAGCTTGTCCGGCAGGTGGTTCTGGTAAGTGTGAAAGGTGGTTCCGCCATGGCTGGCAGGTGATTCCGGACAGTCCCCCAAGTGGTTCTGGCATAGCCAGCAGTTGATATTGGCCTGTCCGGCAGGTGGATCCGCCGAGTCGAGCAGGTGGCTGTGGCGTGTTCAGCAGGTGGTTCCGGCGTGTCTGGCAGGTGGTTCTGTTCTGTCCGATAGGTCGTTCCGGCATGTCCGGCACGTGCTTCTGGAACGTGTGAGAGGTGGTTCTGGCATGCCAGTCAGGTGATTCTGGAGTGTCGGGTAAGTGGTTCTGGTGTAGCCGAAAGTTCATTTTGGCGTGTCCAGCACGTGGGTCCTGCGAGTCGAGCAGGTGGTTCCGGAGTGCTCGGCAGGTGGTTCCAGTCTGTCCAGTAAGTGTTTCCAGCTTGTCCGGCTCGTGGTTCCGTTACATCTGAGAGGTGGTTCCTGCATGCCCGGCAGGTGATTCCGGACTGTCCGCCAGATGGTTCTCGCATAGCCAGCTGTTGATTTTGGCCTGTCTGGCTGGTGCTTCTGGTGAGTCGAACAGGTGGCTCCGGCGTGCTCGGCAGGTGGTTCAGGCGGGTCTGGCAGGTGGTTTCCGTCTGTTCGGGGTGTGGTTCCGGCATCACACGCACAAGGTTCTGGCACGTCTGAGATGTAGTTCTGGCCGGCCCGACAGGTGTTTCCGCAGTGTCGACAAGTGGTTCTGGCGTAGTTGGCAGGTGATTTTGACATGACCGGCAGGTGGTTCCAGCAAGCCCGGCAGGTGATGGGGAAGTGTTCACCAACTGGTTGTGGCGAAGCCGGCAGGTGATTTTTGCATGACTGGCAGGTGGTTCTGGCGAGTCGAGCAGGTGGTTCCGGCATGCTCGGCAGGTGCTTCTGGTGTCATTGGCACGTGGTTCTGGCATGTCTGAGAGGTGGTTCCGGCATGCCCAGCAGGTGATTCCGGAGTGTTTGCCAAGTGGTTCTGGTGTAGCCGGCAGGTGATTTTGCATGTCTGGCAGTGGTTCCGGCGGGTCGAGCCGGTGGTTCCCGCGTGTCCGGCAGGTGGTTGCAGTCTGTCTGGTAGGTGGTTCTGAGGTGTCCGGCAGGAGGTTCTGGCACGTCTGTGAGGTTGTGCCGGCATGCCCTTCCCGTGATTCCGGCTTGTCCCCCAAGTGGTTCTGGTGTAGCGGGCAGGTGATTTTGGTGTGTCCTGCAGGTGGGACCGGTGAGTCAAGCAGGTGGTTCCGGCGAGTGTTTCCTGTGGTTCCAGTCTGTCCGGGAGATGGTTCCGGCCTGTCCGGCACGTGCTTCTGGCACTTCTGAGAGGTTGTGCTGGCATGCCCGGCAGGTGATTCCGGAGTGTCCACCAAGTGGTTCTGGCGTAGCCTGCAGGTGATTTTGGCGTGTCCGGCAGGTGGTTCTGGTACGTCTCAGAGGTGGTTGTGGCATGCCAGGCAGGTGATTCTGGAGTGTCGGTTAAGTGGTTCTGGTGTAGCCGGCAGTTCCTTTAAGCGTGTCCGGCACGATTGTCCTGCCAGTCGAGCAGGTGGTTCCGGCGAGCTCGGCAAGTGGTTCCAGTCTGTCCAGGATGTGGTTCCAGCGTGTCCGGAACGTGGTTCTGTTACGTGTGAGAGGTGGTTCCTGCATGCCAGGCAGGTGATTTTGGACTGTCCGCCAGGTGGTACTAGCATAGCCAGCTGTTGATTTTGGCCTGTCTGGCAGGTGGTTCCGGCCTATCGAGCAGGCGGCTCCGGCGTGCTCGGCAGGTGGTTCCGGGATGTCTGGCAGGTGGTTCCGGTCTGTCCGGTAGGTGTTTCCGGCGTGTCCGACACGTCCTTCTGGCATGTCTAAGAGGTGGTTCCGGCATGCCCGGAAGGTTATTCCGGAGTGTCTGCCGAGTGGTTCTGGCGTAGCCAGCAGGTGATTTTGGCGTGTCCAGCAGGTGATCCTCGGGAGTGGATCATGTGGTTCCGGCATGCTCGGCAGGTGGTACCGGTGTGTCCGGAACATGGTTCTGGCAAGTCTGAGAGGTGGTTCCGGCATGCCCGACCTGTGATTCCGGAGTGTCTGCCAAGTGGTTCTGGCGTAGCCGGCAGGTGATTTTGGTGTGTCCGGCAGGTGGTTCTGGTACGTCTCAGAGGTGGTTCCACATGCCCAACAGGTGATTCCGGACTGTCTGCCACATAGTTCTGGCACGTCTGAGAGGTGGTTCCAGCATGCCCGGCAGGTCATCCCGGAGAGTCCTCCAAGTGGTTCTGGAGTAGCCCGCAGGTGATTTTGGCGTGTCCGGCAGGTGGTTCCGTCGTGCTCGGCAGGTGGTTCAGGCGTGGCCGGCTGGTGGTTCCAATCTGTCCAGTACGTGTCTCCAGATTGTCCGGCACGTGGTTCTGGTACGTCTGAGAGGTGGTTCCGCCATGGCTGGCAGGTGATCCCGGACTTTCCCCCAGGTGGTTCTCGCACAGCCAGCTGTTGATTTTGGCCTGTCTGGCAGGTGGTTCAGGCAAGGGGAGCAGGTGGCTCTGGCGTGCTCGGCAGGTGGTTCTGGCATGTCAGGCAGGTGATTCTGGAGTGTCGGTTAAGTGGTTCTGCTGTAGCCGGCAGTTCGTTTTGGCGTGTCCTGCACGATTGTCCTGCCAGTCGAGCAGGTGGTTCTGGCGAGCTTGGCAGGTGGTTC
The DNA here is from genome assembly GCF_037783145.1 of Equus przewalskii. NCBI lineage: Eukaryota > Metazoa > Chordata > Mammalia > Perissodactyla > Equidae > Equus > Equus przewalskii. The sequence goes on along the minus strand of NW_027227519.1, from coordinate 42,580 downwards.
CAGTCTGTCCAGTACGTTTTTCCAGATTGTCCGGCACGTGGTTCTGGTACGTCTGAGAGGTGGTTCCGCCATGGATGGCAGGCGATTCTGGACTGTCCCCCAGGTGGTGCTCGCACAGCCAGCTGTTGATTTTGGCCTGTCTGGCAGGTGGTTCCGGCATGTCAGGCAGGTGGTTCCGGTCTGTCCCGTAGGTCGTTCCGGCATGTCCGGCACGTGCTTCTGGCACGTCTGAGAGGTGGTTCTGGCATGCCAGGCAGGTGATTCTGGAGTGTCGGTTAAGTGGTTCTGGTGTAGCCGGCAGTTCCTTTAGGCGTGTCCGGCACGATTGTCCTGCCAGTCGAGCAGGTGGTTCCGGCGAGCTCGGCAGGTGGTTCCAGTCTGTCCAGGATGTGGTTCCAGCGTGTCCGGAACGTGGTTCTGTTACGTGTGAGAGGTGGTTCCTGCATGCCAGGCAGGTGATTTTGGACTGTCCGCCAGGTGGTTCTAGCATAGCCAGCTGTTGATTTTGGCCTGTCTGGCAGGTGGTTCCGGCCTATCGAGCAGGCGGCTCCGGCGTGCTCGGCAGGTGGTTCCGGTCTGTCCGGTAGGTGTTTCCGGCGTGTCCGACACGTCCTTCTGGCATGTCTAAGACGTGGTTCCGGCATGCCCGGCAGCTTATTCCGGAGTGTCTGCCGAGTGGTTCTGGCGTAGCCAGCAGGTGATTTTGGCGTGTCCAGCAGGTGGTCCTCGGGAGTGGATCAGGTGGTTCCGGCATACTCGGCAGGTGGTACCGGCGTGTCCGGAACATGGTTCTGGCAAGTCTGAGAGGTGGTTCCGGCATGCCCGACCTGTGATTCCGGAGTGTCCGCCAAGTGGTTCTGGCGTACTCGGCAGGTGATTTTGGCGTGTCCGGCAGGTGTTTCTGGCGAGTCGAGCAGGTGGCTCAGGCATGCTCAGCAGGTGCTTCCGGCGTGTCCGGCATGTGGTTCTGGTGTGTCTGAGAGCTGGTTCTGGCATGTCCGGCAGATGATTTCGGAGTGTCCACAAAGTGGTTCTGGCATACCTGGCAGGTGATTTTGGCGTGTGCGGCAGGTGGTTCTGGCGAGTCGAGCACGTGGTTCCGGCGTGCTCGGCAGGTGCTTCCGGTGTCCTTGGCACGTGGTTCTGACATGTCTGAGAGGTGCTTCCGACATGCCCGGCAGGTGATTCCGGTGTGTTCGCCAAGTGTTTCTGGCGTAGCCGGCAGGTGATTTTGCATGTCCGGGGGTGGTTCTGGCGAGTCGCGCCGGTGGTTCCGGCGTGTCCGGCAGGTGGTTCCGGTCTGTCCGGCAGGGTGTTCTGGGGTGTCCGGCACGAGGTTCTGGCACGTCTGAGAGATTGTGACGGCATGCCCTTCACGTGATTCCGGCTTGTCTGCCAAGTGGTTCTGGTGTAGCCCGCAGGTGATTTTGGCGTGTCCGTCAGGTGGTTCCATCGTGCTCGGCAGGTGGTTCAGGCGTGGCCGGCAGGTGGTGCCAGTCTGTCCAGTAAGTGTTTCCAGCTTGTCCGGCACGTGGTTCTGGTACGTCTGAGAGGTGGTTCCGCCATTGCTGGCAGGTGATTCCGGACTGTCCCCCAGGTGGTTCTGGCATAGCCAGCAGTTGATATTGGCCTGTCCGGCCGGTGGATCCGGCGAGTCGAGCAGGTGGCTGTGGCGTGTTCAGCAGGTGGTTCCGGCGTGTCTGGCAGGTGGTTCCGTTCTGTCCGATAGGTCGTTCCGGCATGTCCGGCACGTGCTTCTGGAACGTGTGAGAGGTGGTTCTGGCATGCCAGGCAGGTGACTCTGCAGTGTCGGGTAAGTGGTTCTGGTGTAGCCGAAAGTCCATTTTGGCGTGTCCAGCACGTGGGTCGTGCGAGTCGAGCAGGTGGTTCCGGAGTGCTCGGCAGGTGGTTCCAGTCTGTCCAGGACGTGGTTCCAGCGTGTCCGGCTCGTGGTTCCGTTACATCTGAGAGGTGGTTCCTGCATGCCCGGCAGGTGATTCCAGACTGTCCGCCAGATGGTTCTCGCATAGCCAGCTGTTGATTTTGGCCTGTCTGGCAGGTGCTTCCGGTGAGTCGAACAGGTGGCTCCGGCGTGCTCGGCAGGTGGTTCAGGCGGGTCTGGCAGGTGGTTTCCGTCTGTTCGGGGTGTGGTTCCGGCATCACACGCACAAGGTTCTGGCACGTCTGAGATGTAGTTCTGGCCGGCCCGACAGGTGTTTCCGCAGTGTCGACAAGTGGTTCTGGCGTAGTTGGCAGGTGATTTTGACATGACCGGCAGGTGGTTCCAGCAAGCCCGGCAGGTGATGGGGAAGTGTTCACCAACTGGTTGTGGCGAAGCCGGCAGGTGATTTTTGCATGACTGGCAGGTGGTTCTGGCGAGTCGAGCAGGTGGTTCCGGCATGCTCGGCAGGTGCTTCTGGTGTCATTGGCACGTGGTTCTGGCATGTCTGAGAGGTGGTTCCGGCATGCCCGGCAGGTGATTCCGGAGTGTTTGCCAAGTGGTTCTGGTGTAGCCGGCAGGTGATTTTGCATGTCTGGCAGTGGTTCCGGCGGGTCGAACCGGTGGTTCCCGCGTGTCCGGCAGGTGGTTGCAGTCTGTCTGGCAGGTGGTTCTGAGGTGTCCGGCAGGAGGTGCTGGCACATCTGTGAGGTTGTGCCGGCATGCCCTTCACGTGATTCCGGCTTGTCCCCCAAGTGGTTCTGGTGTAGCGGGCAGGTGATTTTGGTGTGTCCTGCAGGTGGGACCGGTGAGTCAAGCAGTGGTTCCGGCGAGTGTTTCCTGTGGTTCCAGTCTGTCCGGGAGATGGTTCCGGCCTGTCCGGCACGTGCTTCTGGCACTTCTGAGAGGTTGTGCTGGCATGCCCGGCAGGTGATTCCGGAGTGTCCGCCAAGTGGTTCTGGCGTAGGCGGCAGGTGATTTTGGCGTGTCCGGCAGGTGGTTCTGGTACGTCTCAGAGGTGGTTCCACATGCCCAACAGGTGATTCCGGACTGTCTGCCACATGGTTCTGGCACGTCTGAGAGGTGGTTCCAGCATGCCCGGCAGGTCATCCCGGAGAGTCCTCCAAGTGGTTCTGGAGTAGCCCGCAGGTGATTTTGGCGTGTCCGGCAGGTGGTTCCGTCGTGCTCGGCAGGTGGTTCAGGCGTGGCCGGCAGGTGGTTCCAGTCTGTCCAGTACGTGTCTCCAGATTGTCCGGCAGGTGGTTCTGGTACGTGTGAGAGGTGGTTCCGCCATGGCTGGCAGGTGATTCCGGACTGTCCCCCAGGTGGTTCTCGCACAGCCAGCTGTTGATTTTGGCCTGTCTGGCAGGTGGTTCCGGCAAGGGGAGCAGGTGGCTCTGGCGTGCTCGGCAGTTGGTTCCGGCATGTCAGGCAGGTGGTTCCGGTCTGTCCCGTAGGTCGTTCCGGCATGTCCGGCACGTGCTTCTGGAACGTGTGAGAGGTGGTTGTGGCATGCCAGGCAGGTGATTCCGGCGTGTCCGGCACGTGCTTCCGGCACATCTGAGAGGTGGTTCCGGCATGCGCGACAGGTGATTTCGGAGTGTCCGCCAGGTGGTTCTGGCGTACCCGGCAGGTGATTTTGGCATGTCCGGCAGGTGTTTCTGGCGAGTCGAGCAGGTGGCTCCGGCATGCTCGGCAGGTGCTTCCGGCGTCTCCGGCACGTGGTTCTGGTGTGTCTGAGAGCTGGTTCCGGCATGTCCGGCAGATGATTCCGGAGTGTCCGCCAAGTGGTTCTGGCATACCCGGCTGGTGATTTTGGCACGTCAGGTAGGTGGTTCCGGCGAGTCGAGCAGGTGGCTCCGGCGTGCTCGGCAGGTTGTTCAGACGGGTCTGGCAGGTGCTTTCCGTCTGTTCGGGGTGTGGTTCCAGCATCTCAAGCACATGGTTCTGGCACGTCTGAGACGTGGTTCCGGCCGGCCCGACAGGGGTTTCCACAGTGTCCGCCAAGTGGTACTGGCGTAGTTGGCAGGTGATTTTGGCATGACCGGCAGGTGGTTCCAGCAAGCCCGGCAGGTGATTCCGAAGTGTTCCCCAACTGGTTCTGGCGTAGCCGGCAGGTGATTTTTGCGTGTCCGGCAGGTGGTTCTGGCGAGTCGAGCAGGTGGTTCCGGCGTGCTCGGCAGGTGCTTCCGGGGTCATTGGCACGTGGTTCTGGCATATCTGAGAGGTGGTTCCGGCATGCCCGGCAGGTGATTCCGGAGTGATCGCCAAGTGTTTCCGGCGTAGCCGGCAGGTGATTTTGCATGTCCAGCGGTCGTTCCGGCGGGTCGAGCCGGTGGTTCCGGCGTGTCCGGCAGGTGGTTCCGGTCTGTCCGGCAGGTGGTTCTGTGGTGTCCGGCACGAGGTTCAGTCTGAGAGGCTGTGCCGGCATGCCCCTCACGTGATTCCGGCTTGTCCCCGAAGTGGTGCTGGTGTAGCGGGCAGGTGATTTTGGCGTGTCCGGCAGGTGGTTCAGGCGAGTTGAGCAGGTGGTTGCGAAGTGCTCGGCAGGTGCTTCCGGCGTCTCCGGCACGTGTTTCTGGCACATCTGACTGGTGGTTCCGGCATTCCCAAAAGTTGATTCCGGTCTGTCCGGTAGGTGGTTCCAGCGTGCACGGCACGTGGTTCTGGTACGTGTCAGAGGTGGTTGCGTATGCCCAACAGGTGATTCCGGACTGTCCGCCACGTGCTTCTGGCACGTCTGAGAGGTGGTTCCAACATGCCCGGCAGGTCATCGGAGAGTCGTCCAAGTGGTTCTGGCGTAGCCCGCAGGTGATTTTGGCGTGTCCGGCAGGTGGTTCCGCCGTGCTCGGCAGGTGGTTCAGGCATGGCCGTCACGTGGTTCCAGTCTGTCCAGGACGTGTTTCCAGCTTCTCCGGCAGGTGGTTCTGGTACGTCTGAGAGGTGGTTCCGCCATGGCTGGCAGGTGATCCCGGACTGTCCCCCAGGTCGTTCTGGCATAGCCAGCAGTTGATATTGGCCTGTCCGGCAGGTGGTTCCAGCGAGTCGAACAGGTGGCTCCGGCGTTCTTGGCAGGTGGTTCCGGTCTGTCCGGTAGGTGTTTCCGGCGTGTCTGGCACGTGCTTCCGGCACGTCTGAGAGGTGGTTCCGGCATGCGCGGCAGGTGATTCCGGAGTGTCCGCCAGGTGGTTCTGGCATACCCGGCAGGTGATTTTGGCGTGTCCGGCAGGTGTTTCTGGCGAGTCGAGCAGGTGGCTCCGGCATGCTCGGCAGGTGCTTCCGGCGTCTCCGGCACTTGGTTCTGTTGTGTCTGAGAGCTGGTTCCGGCATGTCCGGCAGATGATTCCGGAGTGTCCGCCAAGTGGTTCTGGCATACCCAGCAGGTGATTTTGGCGTGTCAGGGAGGTGGTACCGGTGAGTCGAGCAGGTGGTTCCGGCGTGCTCAGCAGGTGGTTCAGGCGGTTCTGGCAGGTGGTATCCGTCTGTTCGGGGTGTGGTTCCAGCATCTCATGAACACGTTTCTGGCACATCTGAGATGTGGTTCCAGCCGGCCCGACAGGTGTTTCCGCAGTGTCCGCCAAGCGGTTCTGGCGTAGTTGGCAGGTGATTTTGGCATGACTGGCAGGTGGTTCCAGCAAGCCTGGCAGGTGATTCCAAAGTGTTCACCAACTGGTTGTGGCGTAGCCGGCAGGTGATTTTTGCGTGATCGGCAGGTGGTTCTGGCGAGTCAAGCAGGTGGTTCCGGCGTGCTCGGCTGGTGCTTCCGGGGTCATTGGCACGGGGTTCTGGCATGTCTGAGAGGTGGTTCCTGCATGCCCGGCAGGTGATTCCGGAGTGTTCGCCAAGTGGTTCTGGCGTAGTCGGCAGGTGATTTTGGCATGTCCGGCAGGTGGTTCAGGCGAGTTGAGCAGGTGGTTCCAACGTGCTTGGCAGGTGCTTCCGGCGTCTCCGGCACGTGTTTCTGGCACATCTGACAGGTGGTTCCGGCATGCCCGAAAGGTGATTGCGGTCTGTCCGGTAGGTGGTTCCAGCCTGCACGGCATGTGGTTCTGGTACGTCTCAGAGGTGGTTGCGCATGCCCAACAGGTGATTCCGGACTGTCCGCCACATGGTTCTGGCACGTCTGAGAGGTGGTTCCGGCATGCCCGGCAGGTCATCCCAGAGAGTCCTCCAAGTGTTTCTGGCATAACACACAGGTGATTTTGGCGTGTCTGGCAGGTTGGTCCGTTGTGCTTGGCAGGTGGTTCAGGCTTGGCCGGCAGGTGGTTCCAGACTGTCCAGGACGTGTTTCCAGCTTCTCCGGCAGGTGGTTCTGTTACGTCTGAGAGGTGGTTCCGCCATGGCTGGCAGGTGATTCCGGACCGTCCCCCAGGTGGTTCTGGCATAGCCAGCAGTTGATATTGGCCTGTCAGGCAGGTGGTTTCAGCGATTCGAACAGGTGGCTCCGGCGTGCTCGGCAGGTGGTTCCGGTCTGTCCGGTAGGTGATTCCGGCGTGTCCGGCACGTGCTTCCGGCACGTCTGAGAGGTGGTTCCGGCATGCGCGACAGGTGATTTCGGAGTGTCCGCCAGGTGGTTCTGGCGTACCCGGCAGGTGATTTTGGCATGTCCGGCAGGTGTTTCTGGCGAGTCGAGCAGGTGGCTCCGGCATGCTCGGCAGGTGCTTCCGGCGTCTCCGGCACGTGGTTCTGGTGTGTCTGAGAGCTGGTTCCGGCATGTCCGGCAGATGATTCCGGAGTGTCCGCCAAGTGGTTCTGGCATACCCGGCTGGTGATTTAGGCACGTCAGGTAGGTGGTTCCGGCGAGTCGAGCAGGTGGCTCCGGCGTGCTCGGCAGGTTGTTCAGACGGGTCTGGCAGGTGCTTTCCGTCTGTTCGGGGTGTGGTTCCAGCATCTCAAGCACATGGTTCTGGCACGTCTGAGACGTGGTTCCGGCCGGCCCGACAGGGGTTTCCACAGTGTCCGCCAAGTGGTACTGGCGTAGTTGGCAGGTGATTTTGGCATGACCGGCAGGTGGTTCCAGCAAGCCCGGCAGGTGATTCCGAAGTGTTCCCCAACTGGTTGTGGCGTAGCCGGCAGGTGATTTTTGCGTGTCCGGCAGGTGGTTCTGGCGAGTCGAGCAGGTGGTTCCGGCGTGCTCGGCAGGTGCTTCCGGGGTCATTGGCACGTGGTTCTGGCATATCTGAGAGGTGGTTCCGGCATGCCCGGCAGGTGATTCCGGAGTGATCGCCAAGTGTTTCCGGCGTAGCCGGCAGGTGATTTTGCATGTCCAGCGGTCGTTCCGGCGGGTCGAGCCGGTGGTTCCGGCGTGTCCGGCAGGTGGTTCCGGTCTGTCCGGCAGGTGGTTCTGTGGTGTCCGGCACGAGGTTCAGTCTGAGAGGCTGTGCCGGCATGCCCCTCACGTGATTCCGGCTTGTCCCCGAAGTGGTGCTGGTGTAGCAGGCAGGTGATTTTGGCGTGTCCGGCAGGTGGTTCAGGCGAGTTGAGCAGGTGGTTGCGACGTGCTCGGCAGGTGCTCCGGCGTCTCCGGCACGTGTTTCTGGCACATCTGACTGGTGGTTCCGGCATGCCCAAAAGTTGATTCCGGTCTGTCCGGTAGGTGGTTCCGGCGTGCACGGCACGTGGTTCTGGTACGTCTCAGAGGTGGTTGCGTATGCCCAACAGGTGATTCCGGACTGTCCGCCACGTGCTTCTGGCACGTCTGAGAGGTGGTTCCAACATGCCCGGCAGGTCATTTCGGAGAGTCGTCCAAGTGGTTCTGGCGTAGCCCGCAGGTGATTTTGGCGTGTCCGGCAGGTGGTTCCGCCGTGCTCGGCAGGTGGTTCAGGCATGGCCGTCACGTGGTTCCAGTCTGTCCAGGACGTGTTTCCAGCTTCTCCGGCAGGTGGTTCTGGTACGTCTGAGAGGTGGTTCCGCCATGGCTGGCAGGTGATCCCGGACTGTCCCCCAGGTGGTTCTGGCATAGCCAGCAGTTGATATTGGCCTGTCCGGCAGGTGGTTCCAGCGAGTCGAACAGGTGGCTCCGGCGTTCTTGGCAGGTGGTTCCGGTCTGTCCGGTAGGTGTTTCCGGCGTGTCTGGCACGTGCTTCCGGCACGTCTGTGAGGTGGTTCCGGCATGCGCGGCAGGTGATTCCGTAGTGTCCGCCAGGTGGTTCTGGCATACCCGGCAGGTGATTTTGGCGTGTCCGGCAGGTGTTTCTGGCGAGTCGAGCAGGTGGCTCCGGCATGCTCGGCAGATGCTTCCGGCGTCTCCGGCACTTGGTTCTGGTGTGTCTGAGAGCTGGTTCCGGCATGTCCGGCAGATGATTCCGGAGTGTCCGCCAAGTGGTTCTGGCATACCCAGCAGGTGATTTTGGCGTGTCAGAGAGGTGGTACCGGTGAGACGAGCAGGTGGTTCCGGCGAGCTCAGCAGGTGGTTCTGGCGGTTCTGGCAGGTGGTATCCGTCTGTTCGGGGTGTGGTTCCAGCATCTCATGAACACGTTTCTGGCACGTCTGAGATGTGGTTCCAGCCGGCCCGACAGGTGTTTCCGCAGTGTCCGCCAAGCGGTTCTGGCGTAGTTGGCAGGTGATTTTGGCATGACCGGCAGGTGGTTCCAGCAAGCCCGGCAGGTGATTCCGAAGTGTTCCCCAACTGGTTGTGGCGTAGCCGGCAGGTGATTTTTGCGTGTCTGGCAGGTGGTTCTGGCGAGTCGAGCAGGTGGTTCCGGCGTGCTCGGCAGGTGCTTCCCGGGTCATTGGCACGTGGTTCTCGCATATCTGAGAGGTGGTTCCGGCATGCCCGGCAGGTGATTCCGGAGTGTTCGCCAAGTGTTTCCGGCGTAGCCGGCAGGTGATTTTGCATGTCCAGCGGTCGTTCCGGCGGGTCGAGCCGGTGGTTCCGGCGTGTCCGGCAGGTGGTTCCGGTCTGTCCGGCAGGTGGTTCTGTGGTGTCCGGCATGAGGTTCAGTCTGAGAGGCTGTGCCGGCATGCCCCTCACGTGATTCCGGCTTGTCCCCGAAGTGGTGCTGGTGTAGCGGGCAGGTGATTTTGGCGTGTCCGGCAGGTGGTTCTGGCGAGTCGAGCAGGTGGTTCCGGCGAGCTCGGCAGGTGCTTCCGGGGTCATTGGCACGTGGTTCTGGCATATCTGAGAGGTGGTTCCGGCATGCCCGGCAGGTGATTCCGGAGTGTTCGCCAAGTGTTTCTGGCGTAGCCGGCAAGTGATTTTGCATGTCCAGCGGTCGTTCCGGCGGGTCGAGCCGGTGGTTCCGGCGTGTCCGGCAGGTGGTTCCGGTCTGTCCGGCAGGTGGTTCTGTGGTGTCCGGCACGAGGTTCAGTCTGAGAGGCTGTGCCGGCATGCCCCTCACGTGATTCCGGCTTGTCCCCGAAGTGGTGCTGGTGTAGCGGGCAGGTGATTTTGGCGTGTCGGGCAGGTGGTTCAGGCGAGTTGAGCAGGTGGTTGCGACGTGCTCGGCAGGTGCTTCCGGCGTCTCTGGCACGTGTTTCTGGCACATCTGACTGGTGGTTCCGGCATGCCCAAAAGTTGATTCCGGTCTGTCCGGTAGGTGGTTCCGGCGTGCACGGCACGTGGTTCTGGTACGTGTCAGAGGTGGTTGCGTATGCCCAACAGGTGATTCCGGACTGTCCGCCACGTGCTTCTGGCACGTCTGAGAGGTGGTTCCAACATGCCCGGCAGGTCATTTCGGAGAGTCGTCCAAGTGGTTCTGGCGTAGCCCGCAGGTGATTTTGGCGTGTCCGGCAGGTGGTTCCGCCGTGCTCGGCAGGTGGTTCAGGCATGGCCGTCACGTGGTTCCAGTCTGTCCAGGACGTGTTTCCAGCTTCTCCGGCAGGTGGTTCTGGTACGTCTGAGAGGTGGTTCTGCCATGGCTGGCAGGTGATCCCGGACTGTCCCCCAGGTGGTTCTGGCATAGCCAGCAGTTGATATTGGCCTGTCCGGCAGGTGGTTCCAGCGAGTCGAACAGGTGGCTCCGGCGTTCTTGGCAGGTGGTTCCGGTCTGTCCGGTAGGTGTTTCCGGCGTGTCTGGCACGTGCTTCCGGCACGTCTGAGAGGTGGTTCCGGCATGCGCGGCAGGTGATTCCGGAGTGTCCGCCAGGTGGTTCTGGCATACCCGGCAGGTGATTTTGGTGTGTCCGGCAGGTGGTTCCGTCGTGCTCGGCAGGTGGTTCAGGCGTGGCCGGCAGGTGGTTCCAGTCTGTCCAGTACGTGTTTCCAGATTGTCCGGCACGTGGTTCTGGTACGTCTGAGAGGTGGTTCCGCCATGGCTGGCAGGTGATTCCGGACTGTCCCCCAGGTGGTTCTCGCACAGCCAGCTGTTGATTTTGGCCTGTCTGGCAGGTGTTTCCGGCAAGGGGAGCAGGTGGCTCTGGCGTGCTCGGCAGCTGGTTCCGGGATGTCAGGCAGGTGGTTCCGGTCTGTCCCGTAGGTCGTTCCGGCATGTCCGGCACGTGCTTCTGGAACGTGTGAGAGGTGGTTGTGGCATGCCAGGCAGGTGATTCTGGAGTGTCGGTTAAGTGGTTCTGGTGTAGCCGGCAGTTCCTTTAGGCGTGTCCGGCACGATTGTCCTGCCAGTCGAGCAGGTGGTTCCGGCGAGCTCGGCAGGTGGTTCCAGTCTGTCCAGGATGTGGTTCCAGCGTGTCCGGAACGTGGTTATGTTACGTCTGAGAGGTGGTTCCTGCATGCCAGGCAGGTGATTTTGGACTGTCCGCCAGGTGGTTCTAGCATAGCCAGCTGTTGATTTTGGCCTGTCTGGCAGGTGGTTCCGGCCTATCGAGCAGGCGGCTCCGGCGTGCTCGGCAGGTGGTTCCGGTCTGTCCGGTAGGTGTTTCCGGCGTGTCCGACACGTCTTTCTGGCATGTCTAAGAGGTGGTTCTGGCATGCCCGGCAGCTTATTCCGGAGTGTCTGCCGAGTGGTTCTGGCGTAGCCAGCAGGTGATTTTGGCGTGTCCAGCAGGTGGTCCTCGGGAGTGGATCAGGTGGTTCCGGCATACTCGGCAGGTGGTACCCGCGTGTCCGGAACATGGTTCTGGCAAGTCTGAGAGGTGGTTCCGGCATGCCCGACCTGTGATTCCGGAGTGTCCGCCAAGTGGTTCTGGCGTACTCGGCAGGTGATTTTGGCGTGTCCGGCAGGTGTTTCTGGCGAGTCGAGCAGGTGGCTCAGGCATGCTCAGCAGGTGCTTCCGGCATGTCCGGCATGTGGTTCTGGTGTGTCTGAGAGCTGGTTCTGGCATGTCCGGCAGATGATTTCGGAGTGTCCACAAAGTGGTTCTGGCATACCTGGCAGGTGATTTTGGCGTGTGCGGCAGGTGGTTCTGGCGAGTCGAGCACGTGGTTCCGGCGTGCTCGGCAGGTGCTTCCGGTGTCCTTGGCACGTGGTTCTGACATGTCTGAGAGGTGCTTCCGACATGCCCGGCAGGTGATTCCGGTGTGTTCGCCAAGTGTTTCTGGCGTAGCCGGCAGGTGATTTTGCATGTCCGGGGGTGGTTCTGGCGAGTCGCGCCGGTGGTTCCGGCGTGTCCGGCAGGTGGTTCCGGTCTGTCCGGCAGGGTGTTCTGGGGTGTCCGGCACGAGGTTCTGGCACGTCTGAGAGATTGTGACGGCATGCCCTTCACGTGATTCCGGCTTGTCTGCCAAGTGGTTCTGGTGTAGCCCGCAGGTGATTTTGGCGTGTCCGTCAGGTGGTTCCATCGTGCTCGGCAGGTGGTTCAGGCGTGGCCGGCAGGTGGTGCCAGTCTGTCCAGTAAGTGTTTCCAGCTTGTCCGGCACGTGGTTCTGGTACGTCTGAGAGGTGGTTCCGCCATTGCTGGCAGGTGATTCCGGACTGTCCCCCAGGTGGTTCTGGCATAGCCAGCAGTTGATATTGGCCTGTCCGGCCGGTGGATCCGGCGAGTCGAGCAGGTGGCTGTGGCGTGTTCAGCAGGTGGTTCCGGCGTGTCTGGCAGGTGGTTCCGTTCTGTCCGATAGGTCGTTCCGGCATGTCCGGCACGTGCTTCTGGAACGTGAGAGAGGTGGTTCTGGCATGCCAGGCAGGTGACTCTGCAGTGTTGGGTAAGTGGTTCTGGTGTAGCCGAAAGTCCATTTTGGCGTGTCCAGCACGTGGGTCGTGCGAGTCGAGCAGGTGGTTCCGGAGTGCTCGGCAGGTGGTTCCAGTCTGTCCAGGACGTGGTTCCAGCGTGTCCGGCTCGTGGTTCCGTTACATCTGAGAGGTGGTTCCTGCATGCCCGGCAGGTGATTCCGGACTGTTTGCCAGATGGTTCTCGCATAGCCAGCTGTTGATTTTGGCCTGTCTGGCTGGTGCTTCCGGTGAGTCGAACAGGTGGCTCCGGCGTGCTCGGCAGGTGGTTCAGGCGGGTCTGGCAGGTGGTTTCCGTCTGTTCGGGGTGTGGTTCCGGCATCACACGCACAAGGTTCTGGCACGTCTGAGATGTAGTTCTGGCCGGCCCGACAGGTGTTTCCGCAGTGTCGACAAGTGGTTCTGGCGTAGTTGGCAGGTGACTTTGACATGACCGGCAGGTGGTTCCAGCAAGCCCGGCAGGTGATGGGGAAGTGTTCACCAACTGGTTGTGGCGAAGCCGGCAGGTGATTTTTGCATGACTGGCAGGTGGTTCTGGCGAGTCGAGCAGGTGGTTCCGGCATGCTCGGCAGGTGCTTCTGGTGTCATTGGCACGTGGTTCTGGCATGTCTGAGAGGTGGTTCCGGCATGCCCGGCAGGTGATTCCGGAGTGTTTGCCAAGTGGTTCTGGTGTAGCCGGCAGGTGATTTTGCATGTCTGGCAGTGGTTCCGGCGGGTCGAACCGGTGGTTCCCGCGTGTCCGGCAGGTGGTTGCAGTCTGTCTGGCAGGTGGTTCTGAGGTGTCCGGCAGGAGGTGCTGGCACGTCTGTGAGGTTGTGCCGGCATGCCCTTCCCGTGATTCCGGCTTGTCCCCCAAGTGGTTCTGGTGTAGCGGGCAGGTGATTTTGGTGTGTCCTGCAGGTGGGACCGGTGAGTCAAGCAGTGGTTCCGGCGAGTGTTTCCTGTGGTTCCAGTCTGTCCGGGAGATGGTTCCGGCCTGTCCGGCACGTGCTTCTGGCACTTCTGAGAGGTTGTGCTGGCATGCCCGGCAGGTGATTCCGGAGTGTCCGCCAAGTGGTTCTGGCGTAGGCGGCAGGTGATTTTGGCGTGTCCGGCAGGTGGTTCTGGTACGTCTCAGAGGTGGTTCCACATGCCCAACAGGTGATTCCGGACTGTCTGCCACATGGTTCTGGCACGTCTGAGAGGTGGTTCCAGCATGCCCGGCAGGTCATCCCGGAGAGTCCTCCAAGTGGTTCTGGAGTAGCCCGCAGGTGATTTTGGCGTGTCCGGCAGGTGGTTCCGTCGTGCTCGGCAGGTGGTTCAGGCGTGGCCGGCAGGTGGTTCCAGTCTGTCCAGTACGTGTTTCCAGCTTGTCCGGCACGTGGTTCTGGTACGTCTGAGAGGTGGTTCCGCCATGGCTGGCAGGTGATTCCGGACTGTCCCCCAGGTGGTTCTGGCATAGCCAGCAGTTGATATTGGCCTGTCCGGCAGGTGGATCCGCCGAGTCGAGCAGGTGGCTGTGGCGTGTTCAGCAGGTGGTTCCGGCGTGTCTGGCAGGTGGTTCCGTTCTGTCCGATAGGTCGTTTCGGCATGTCCGGCACGTGCTTCTGGAACGTGTGAGAGGTGGTTCTGTCATGCCAGGCAGGTGATTCTGCAGTGTCGGGTAAGTGGTTCTGGTGTAGCCGAAAGTTCATTTTGGCGTGTCCAGCACGTGGGTCGTGCGAGTCGAGCAGGTGGTTCCGGAGTGCTCGGCAGGTGGTTCCTGTCTGTCCAGGATGTGGTTCCAGCGTGTCTGGCTTTGGGTTCCGTTACATCTGAGAGGAGGTTCCTGCATGCCAGGCAGGTGATTCAGGACTGTCCGCCAGGTGGTACTAGCATAGCCAGCTGTTGATTTTGGCCTGTCTGGCAGGTGGTTCCGTAGTGTCCGCCAGGTGGTTCTGGCATACCCGGCAGGTGATTTTGGCGTGTCCGGCAGGTGTTTCTGGCGAGTCGAGCAGGTGGCTCCGGCATGCTCGGCAGGTGCTTCCGGCGTCTCCGGCACTTGGTTCTGGTGTGTGTGAGAGCTGGTTCCGCCATGTCCGGCAGATGATTCCGGAGTGTCCTCCAAGTGGTTCTGGCATACCCAGCAGGTGATTTTGGCACGTCAGGTAGGTGGTTCCGGCGAGTCGAGCAGGTGGCTCCGGCGTGCTCGGCAGGTTGTTCAGACGGGTCTGGCAGGTGTTTTACATCTGTTCAGGGTGTGGTTCCAGCATCTCATGCACATGGTTCTGGCACGTCTGAGATGTGGTTCCGGCTGGCCCGACAGGTGTTTCCACAGTGTCCACCAAGTGGTACTGGCGTAGTTGGCAGGTGATTTTGGCATGACCAGCAGGTGGTTCCAGCTGGCCCGGCAGGTGATTCCGAAGTGTTCCCCAACTGGTTGTGGCATAGCCGGCAGGTGATTTTAGCGTGTCCGGCAGGTGGTTCTGGCAAGTCGAGCAGGTGGTTCCGGCGTGCTCGGCAGGTGCTTCCGGGGTCATTGGCACGTGGTTCTGGCATATCTGAGACGTGGTTCCGGCATGCCCGGCAGGTGATTCCGGAGTGTTCGCCAAGTGTTTCCGGCGTAGCCGGCAGTTGATTTTGCATGTCCAGCGGTCGTTCCGGCGGGTCGAGCCGGTGGTTCCGGCGTGTCCGGCAGGTGGTTCCGGTCTGTCCGGCAGGTGGTTCTGTGGTGTCCGGCACGAGGTTCAGTCTGAGAGGCTGTGCCGGCATGCCCCTCACGTGATTCCGGCTTGTCCCCGAAGTGGTGCTGGTGTAGCGGGCAGGTGATTTTGGCATGTCCGGCAGGTGGTTCAGGCGAGTTGAGCAGGTGGTTGCGACGTGCTCGGCAGGTGCTTCCGGCGTCTCCGGCACGTGTTTCTGGCACATCCGACTGGTGGTTCTGGCATGCCCAAAAGTTGATTCCGGTCTGTCCGGTAGGTGGTTCCGGCGTGCACGGCACGTGGTTCTGGTACGTCTCAGAGGTGGTTGCGTATGCCCAACAGGTGATTCCGGACTGTCCGCCACATGGTTCTGGCACGTCTGAGAGGTGGTTCCAACATGCCCGGCAAGTGATTCCGGAGTGTTCGCCAAGTGGTTCTGGCATAGTCGGCAGGTGATTTTGGCGTGTCCGGCAGGTGGTTCCGCCGTGCTCGGCAGGTGGTTCAGGCATGGCCGTCACGTGGTTCCAGTCTGTCCAGGACGTGTTTCCAGCTTCTCCGGCAGGTGGTTCTGGTACGTCTGAGAGGTGGTTCCGCCAGGGCTGGCAGGTGATCCCGGACTGTCCCCCAGGTCGTTCTGGCATAGCCAGCAGTTGATATTGGCCTGTCCGGCAGGTGGTTCCAGCGAGTCGAACAGGTGGCTCCGGCGTTCATGGCAGGTGGTTCCGGTCTGTCCGGTAGGTGTTTCCGGCGTTTCTGGCACGTGCTTCCGGCACGTCTGATAGGTGGTTCCGGCATGCGCGGCAGGTGATTCCGTAGTGTCCGCCAGGTGGTTCTGGCATACCCGGCAGGTGATTTTGGCGTGTCCGGCAGGTGTTTCTGGCGAGTCGAGCAGGTGGCTCCGGCATGCTCGGGAGGTTCTTCCGGCGTCTCCGGCACTTGGTTCTGGTGTGTCTGAGAGCTGGTTCCGGCATGTCCGGCAGATGATTCCGGAGTGTCCGCCAAGTGGTTCTGGCATACCCAGCAGGTGATTTTGGCGTGTCAGGGAGGTGGTACCGGTGAGTCGAGCAGGTGGTTCCGGCGTGCTCAGCAGGTGGTTCAGGCGGTTCTGGCAGGTGGTATCCGTCTGTTCGGGGTGTGGTTCCAGCATCTCATGAACACGTTTCTGGCACGTCTGTGATGTGGTTCCGGCCGGCCCGACAGGTGTTTCCGCAGTGTCCGCCAAGCGGTTCTGGCGTAGTTGGCAGGTGATTTTGGCATGACTGGCAGGTGGTTCCAGCAAGCCTGGCAGGTGATTCCAAAGTGTTCGCCAACTGGTTGTGGCGTAGCCGGCAGGTGATTTTTGCGTGATCGGCAGGTGGTTCTGGCGAGTCGAGCCTGTGGTTCCGGCATGCTCGGCTGGTGCTTCCGGGGTCTTTGGCACGTGGTTCTGGTGTGTCTGAGAGCTGGTTCCGGCATGTCCGGCAGATGATTCCGGAGTGTCCGCCAAGTGGTTCTGGCATACCCGGCTGGTGATTTCGGCATGTCAGGTAGGTGGTTCCCGTCTGTCCGGTAGGTGTTTCCGGCGTGTCCGACACGTCCTTCTGGCATGTCTAAGAGGTGGTTCCGGCATGCCCGGCAGCTTATTCCGGAGTGTCTGCCGAGTGGTTCTGGCGTAGCCAGCAGGTGATTTTGGCGTGTCCAGCAGGTGGTCCTCGGGAGTGGATCAGTTGGTTCCGGCATACTCGGCAGGTGGTACCGGCGTGTCCGGAACATGGTACTGTCAAGTCTGAGAGGTGGTTCTGGCATGCCCGACCTGTGATTCCGGAGTGTCCGCCAAGTGGTTCTGGCGTACTCGGCAGGTGATTTTGGCGTGTCCGGCAGGTGTTTCTTGCGAGTCGAGCAGGTGGCTCAGGCATGCTCAGCAGGTGCTTCCGGCGTGTCCGGCACGTGGTTCTGGTGTGTCTGAGAGCTGGTTCTGGCATGTCCGGCAGATGATTTCGGAGTGTCCACAAAGTGGTTCTGGCATACCTGGCAGGTGATTTTGGCGTGTGCGGCATGTGGTTCTGGCGAGTCGAGCAGGTGGTTCCGGCGTGCTCGGCAGGTGCTTCCGGTGTCCTTGGCACGTGGTTCTGACATGTCTGAGAGGTGCTTCCGACATGCCCGGCAGGTGATTCCGGTGTGTTCGCCAAGTGTTTCTGGCGTAGCCGGCAGGTGATTTTGCATGTCCGGGGGTGGTTCCGGCGAGTCGCGCCGGTGGTTCCGGCGTGTCCGGCAGGTGGTTCCGGTCTGTCCGGCCGGGTGTTCTGGGGTGTCCGGCACGAGGTTCTGGCACGTCTGAGAGATTGTGACGGCATGCCCTTCACGTGATTGCGGCTTGTCTGCCAAGTGCTTCTGGTGTAGCAGGCAGGTGATTTTGACGTGTCTGGCAGGTGTTTCTTGCGAGTCGAGCAGGTGGCTCAGGCATGCTCAGCAGGTGCTTCTGGCGTCTCCGGCAGGTTGTTCTGGTGTGTCTGAGAGCTGCTTCTGGCATGTCTGGCAGATGATTCCGGAGTGACCACCAAGTGGTTCTGGCATACCCGGCCGGTGGTTTTTGCGTGTCAGGTAGGTGGTTCCGGCGAGTCGAGCAGGTGGTTCCAGTGTGCTCGGCAGGTGGTTCAGGCGGGTCTGGCAGGTGGTTTCAGTCTGTTCGGGGTGTGGTTCCGGCATCTCGGGCACATGGTTCTGGCACGTCTGAGATGTGGTTCTGGCAGGCCCGACAGGTGTTTCCGGAGTGTCCGCCAAGCGGTTGTGGCGTAGCTGGCAGGTGATATTGGCGTGACCGGCAGGTGCTTCCAGCAAGCCCGGCAGTTGATTCCGAAGTGTTCACCAACTTGTTGTGGCGTAACCAGCAGGTGATTTTGGCGTGTCCAGCAGGTGGTTCTGTGGAGTGGATCAGGAACTTCCGGCATTCTCAGCAGGTGCTTCCGCAGTCTCCAGCATGTTGTTGTGGCACCTCTGAGAGGTGGTTCCAACATGCCCGGCAGGTGATTCTGGAGTGTCCGACAAGTGGTTGTGGAGTAGCCGGCTGGTGATTTTGGCATGTCCGGCAGGTGGTTCTGGCGAGTCAAGCAGGTGGTCCCGGCGTGTCCGGCAGGTGAGTCCGGTCTGTCCCGGAGGTGGTTCCGGAGTCTCTGCCGAGTGGTTCTGGCGTAGCCGGCAGGTGATTTTGGCGTGTCCGGCAGGTGGTGCTGGCGAGTCGAGCAGGTGGTTCCGGCGTGTCCGGAAGGTGTTTGCAGTCTGTCCATGACGTGGTTCCGGCATGCCCTCCAGGTGATTCTGGAGTGTCCACCAAGTGGTTTTGGCATAGCCGGCTTATGATTTTGGACTGTCAGGCAGGTGGTTCCGGCATGTCCAGCAGGTGTTTCCGGCGAGTTCGGCAGTTGCTTCCAGTCTCTCAGGCATGTGGTTCTGGCACCTCTGAGAGGTGGTTCCGGCATGCCCGGCAGCTGATACCGGAGTGTCTGCCGAGTGGTTGTGGCGTAGCCGGCAGGTGATTTTGGCGTGTCCGGCAGGTGTTTCTGGCGAGTCGAGCAGGTGGCTCCGGCATGCTCGGCAGGTGCTTCCGGCGTCTCCGGCACATGGTTCTGGTGTGTCTGAGAGCTGGTTCCGGCATGTCCGGCAGATGATTCCGGATTGTCCGCCAAGTGGTTCTGGCATACCCAGCAGGTGATTTTGGCGTGTCAGGGAGGTGGTACCGGTGAGTCGAGCAGGTGGTTCCGGCGTGCTCAGCAGGTGGTTCAGGCGGTTCTGGCAGGTGGTATCCGTCTGTTCGGGGTGTGGTTCCAGCATCTCATGAACACGTTTCTGGCACGTCTGAGATGTGGTTCCGGCCGGCCCGACAGGTGTTTCCGCAGTGTCCGCCAAGCGGTTCTGGCGTAGTTGGCAGTTGATTTTGGCATGACCGGCAGGTGGTTCCAGCAAGCCTGGCAGGTGATTCCAAAGTGTTCACCAACTGGTTGTGGCGTAGCCGGCAGGTGATTTTTGCGTGATCGGCAGGTGGTTCTGGCGAGTCGAGCAGGTGGTTCCGGCGTGCTCGGCTGGTGCTTCCGGGGTCATTGGCACGGGGTTCTGGCATGTCTGACAGGGGGTTCCTGCATGCCCGGCAAGTGATTCCGGAGTCTTCGCCAAGTGGTTCTGGCATAGTCGGCAGGTGATTTTGGCATGTCCGGCAGGTGGTTCAGGCGAGTTGAGCAGGTGGTTCCAACGTGCTTGGCAGGTGCTTCCGGCGTCTCCGGCACGTGTTTCTGGCACATCTGACAGGTGGTTCCGGCATGCCCGAAAGGTGATTGCGGTCTGTCCGGTAGGTGGTTCCAGCCTGCACGGCATGTGGTTCTGGTACGTCTCAGAGGTGGTTGCGCATGCCCAAAAGGTGATTCCGGACTGTCCGCCACATGGTTCTGGCACGTCTGAGAGGTGGTTCCGGCATGCCCGGCAGGTCATCCCAGAGAGTCCTCCAAGTGGTTCTGGCATAACACACAGGTGATTTTGGCGTGTCTGGCAGGTTGTTCCGTTGTGCTTGGCAGGTGGTTCAGGCTTGGCCGGCAGGTGGTTCCAGACTGTCCAGGACGTGTTTCCAGCTTCTCCGGCAGGTGGTTCTGGTACGTCTGAGAGGTGGTTCCGCCATGGCTGGCAGGTGATTCCGGACCGTCCCCCAGGTGGTTCTGGCATAGCCAGCACTTGATATTGACCTGTCCGGCAGGTGGTTCCAGCGAGTCGAACAGGTGGCTCTGGCGTGCTCGGCATGTGGTTCCAATCTGTCCGGTAGGTGATTCCGGCGTGTCCGGCACGTGCTTCCGGCACGTCTGAGAGGTGGTTCCGGCATGCGCGACAGGTGCTTCCGGTGTCCTTGGCACGTGGTTCTGACATGTCTGAGAGGTGCTTCCGACATGCCCGGCAGGTGATTCCGGTGTGTTCGCCAAGTGTTTCTGGCGTAGCCGGCAGGTGATTTTGCATGTCCGGGGGTGGTTCCGGCGAGTCGCGCCGGTGGTTCCGGCGTGTCCGGCAGGTGGATCCGGTCTGTCCGGCAGGGTGTTCTGGGGTGTCCGGCACGAGGTTCTGGCACGTCTGAGAGATTGTGACGGCATGCCCTTCACGTGATTCCGGCTTGTCTGCCAAGTGCTTCTGGTGTAGCAGGCAGGTGATTTTGGCGTGTCTGGCAGGTGTTTCTTGCGAGTCGAGCAGGTGGCTCAGGCATGCTCAGCAGGTGCGTCTGGCCTCTCCGGCAGGTTGTTCTGGTGTGTCTGAGAGCTGCTTCTGGCATGTCTGGCAGATGATTCCGGAGTGTCCACCAAGTGGTTCTGGCATACCCGGCCGGTGGTTTTTGCGTGTCAGGTAGGTGGTTCCGGCGAGTCGAGCAGGTGGTTCCAGTGTGCTCGGCAGGTGGTTCAGGCGGGTCTGGCAGGTGGTTTCAGTCTGTTCGGGGTGTGGTTCCGGCATCTCGGGCACATGGTTCTGGCACGTCTGAGATGTGGTTCTGGCAGGCCCGACAGGTGTTTCCGGAGTGTCCGCCAAGCGGTTGTGGCGTAGCTGGCAGGTGATATTGGCGTGACCGGCAGGTGCTTCCAGCAAGCCCGGCAGTTGATTCCGAAGTGTTCACCAACTGGTTGTGGCGTAGCCGGCAGGTGATTTTGGCGTGTCCAGCAGGTGGTTCTGTGGAGTGGATCAGGAACTTCCGGCATTCTCAGCAGGTGCTTCCGCAATCTCCAGCATGTTGTTGTGGCACCTCTGAGAGGTGGTTCCCACATGCCCGGCAGGTGATTCTGGAGTGTCTGGCAAGTGGTTGTGGAGTAGCCGGCTGGTGATTTTGGCGTGTCCGGCAGGTGTTTGCAGTCTGTCCATGACGTGGTTCCGGCATGCCCTCCAGGTGATTCTGGAGTGTCCACCAAGTGGTTTTGGCATAGCCGGCTTATGATTTTGGACTGTCAGGCAGGTGGTTCCGGCATGTCCAGCAGGTGTTTCCGGCGAGTTCGGCAGTTGCTTCCAGTCTCTCCGGCATGTGGTTCTGGCACCTCTGAGAGGTGGTTCCGGCATGCCCGGCAGCTGATACCGGAGTGTCTGCCGAGTGGTTGTGGCGTAGCCGGCAGGTGATTTTGGCGTGTCTGGCAGGTGGTTCTGGCGAGTCGAGCAGGTGGTTCCGGCGTGCTCGGCAGGTGCTTCCGGGGTCATTGGCACGTGGTTCTGGCATGTCTCAGAGGTGGTTCCGGCATGCCCGGCAGGTGATTCCGGAGTGTTCGCCAAGTGGTTCTGGCGTAGCCGGCAGGTGATTTTGTATGTCCGGCGGTGGTTCCGGCGGGTCGAGCCGGTGGTTCCGGCGTGTCCGGCATGTGGTTGCAGTCTGTCCGGCAGGTGGTGCTGGGGTGTCCGCCACGTGCTTCTGGTACGTCTGAGAGGTGGTTCCAGCATGCCCGGCAGGTCATCACGGAGAGTTCTCCAAGTGGTTCTGGTGTAGCCCGCAGGAGATTTTGGCGTGTCCGGCAGGTGGTTCCATCGTGCTCGGCAGGTGGTTCAGGCGTGGCCGGCAGGTGGTTCCAGTCTGTCCAGTAAGTGTTTCCAGCTTCTCCGGCACGTGGTTCTGGTACGTCTGAGAGGTGGTTCCGCCATGGCTGGCAGGTGATTCCGGACTGTCCCCCAGGTGGTTCTGGCATAGCCAGCAGTTGATATTGGCCTGTCCGGCAGGTGGATCCGCCGAGTCGAGCAGGTGGCTGTGGCGTGTTCAGCAGGTGGTTCCGGCGTGTCTGGCAGGTGGTTCCGTTCTGTCCGATAGGTCGTTCCGGCATGTCCGGCACGTGCTTCTGGAACGTGTGAGAGGTGGTTCTGTCATGCCAGGCAGGTGATTCTGCAGTGTCGGGTAAGTGGTTCTGGTGTAGCCGAAAGTTCATTTTGGCGTGTCCAGCACGTGGGTCGTGCGAGTCGAGCAGGTGGTTCCGGAGTGCTCGGCAGGTGGTTCCTGTCTGTCCAGGATGTGGTTCCAGCGTGTCTGGCTTTGGGTTCCGTTACATCTGAGAGGAGGTTCCTGCATGCCAGGCAGGTGATTCAGGACTGTCCGCCAGGTGGTACTAGCATAGCCAGCTGTTGATTTTGGCCTGTCTGGCAGGTGGTTCCGTAGTGTCCGCCAGGTGGTTCTGGCATACCCGGCAGGTGATTTTGGCGTGTCCGGCAGGTGTTTCTGGCGAGTCGAGCAGGTGGCTCCGGCATGCTCGGCAGGTGCTTCCGGCGTCTCCGGCACTTGGTTCTGGTGTGTGTGAGAGCTGGTTCCGCCATGTCCGGCAGATGATTCCGGAGTGTCCTCCAAGTGGTTCTGGCATACCCAGCAGGTGATTTTGGCACGTCAGGTAGGTGGTTCCGGCGAGTCGAGCAGGTGGCTCCGGCGTGCTCGGCAGGTTGTTCAGACGGGTCTGGCAGGTGTTTTACATCTGTTCAGGGTGTGGTTCCAGCATCTCATGCACATGGTTCTGGCACGTCTGAGATGTGGTTCCGGCTGGCCCGACAGGTGTTTCCACAGTGTCCACCAAGTGGTACTGGCGTAGTTGGCAGGTGATTTTGGCATGACCAGCAGGTGGTTCCAGCTGGCCCGGCAGGTGATTCCGAAGTGTTCCCCAACTGGTTGTGGCATAGCCGGCAGGTGATTTTAGCGTGTCCGGCAGGTGGTTCTGGCAAGTCGAGCAGGTGGTTCCGGCGTGCTCGGCAGGTGCTTCCGGGGTCATTGGCACGTGGTTCTGGCATATCTGAGACGTGGTTCCGGCATGCCCGGCAGGTGATTCCGGAGTGTTCGCCAAGTGTTTCCGGCGTAGCCGGCAGGTGATTTTGCATGTCCAGCGGTCGTTCCGGCGGGTCGAGCCGGTGGTTCCGGCGTGTCCGGCAGGTGGTTCCGGTCTGTCCGGCAGGTGGTTCTGTGGTGTCCGGCACGAGGTTCAGTCTGAGAGGCTGTGCCGGCATGCCCCTCACGTGATTCCGGCTTGTCCCCGAAGTGGTGCTGGTGTAGCGGGCAGGTGATTTTGGCATGTCCGGCAGGTGGTTCAGGCGAGTTGAGCAGGTGGTTGCGACGTGCTCGGCAGGTGCTTCCGGCGTCTCCGGCACGTGTTTCTGGCACATCCGACTGGCGGTTCTGGCATGCCCAAAAGTTGATTCCGGTCTGTCCGGTAGGTGGTTCCGGCGTGCACGGCACGTGGTTCTGGTACGTCTCAGAGGTGGTTGCGTATGCCCAACAGGTGATTCCGGACTGTCCGCCACATGGTTCTGGCACGTCTGAGAGGTGGTTCCAACATGCCCGGCAAGTGATTCCGGAGTGTTCGCCAAGTGGTTCTGGCATAGTCGGCAGGTGATTTTGGCGTGTCCGGCAGGTGGTTCCGCCGTGCTCGGCAGGTGGTTCAGGCATGGCCGTCACGTGGTTCCAGTCTGTCCAGGACGTGTTTCCAGCTTCTCCGGCAGGTGGTTCTGGTACGTCTGAGAGGTGGTTCCGCCAGGGCTGGCAGGTGATCCCGGACTGTCCCCCAGGTCGTTCTGGCATAGCCAGCAGTTGATATTGGCCTGTCCGGCAGGTGGTTCCAGCGAGTCGAACAGGTGGCTCCGGCGTTCATGGCAGGTGGTTCCGGTCTGTCCGGTAGGTGTTTCCGGCGTTTCTGGCACGTGCTTCCGGCACGTCTGATAGGTGGTTCCGGCATGCGCGGCAGGTGATTCCGTAGTGTCCGCCAGGTGGTTCTGGCATACCCGGCAGGTGATTTTGGCGTGTCCGGCAGGTGTTTCTGGCGAGTCGAGCAGGTGGCTCCGGCATGCTCGGGAGGTTCTTCCGGCGTCTCCGGCACTTGGTTCTGGTGTGTCTGAGAGCTGGTTCCGGCATGTCCGGCAGATGATTCCGGAGTGTCCGCCAAGTGGTTCTGGCATACCCAGCAGGTGATTTTGGCGTGTCAGGGAGGTGGTACCGGTGAGTCGAGCAGGTGGTTCCGGCGTGCTCAGCAGGTGGTTCAGGCGGTTCTGGCAGGTGGTATCCGTCTGTTCGGGGTGTGGTTCCAGCATCTCATGAACACGTTTCTGGCACGTCTGTGATGTGGTTCCGGCCGGCCCGACAGGTGTTTCCGCAGTGTCCGCCAAGCGGTTCTGGCGTAGTTGGCAGGTGATTTTGGCATGACTGGCAGGTGGTTCCAGCAAGCCTGGCAGGTGATTCCAAAGTGTTCGCCAACTGGTTGTGGCGTAGCCGGCAGGTGATTTTTGCGTGATCGGCAGGTGGTTCTGGCGAGTCGAGCCTGTGGTTCCGGCATGCTCGGCTGGTGCTTCCGGGGTCTTTGGCACGTGGTTCTGGTGTGTCTGAGAGCTGGTTCCGGCATGTCCGGCAGATGATTCCGGAGTGTCCGCCAAGTGGTTCTGGCATACCCGGCTGGTGATTTCGGCATGTCAGGTAGGTGGTTCCGGTCTGTCCGGTAGGTGTTTCCGGCGTGTCCGACACGTCCTTCTGGCATGTCTAAGAGGTGGTTCCGGCATGCCCGGCAGCTTATTCCGGAGTGTCTGCCGAGTGGTTCTGGCGTAGCCAGCAGGTGATTTTGGCGTGTCCAGCAGGTGGTCCTCGGGAGTGGATCAGTTGGTTCCGGCATACTCGGCAGGTGGTACCGGCGTGTCCGGAACATGGTACTGTCAAGTCTGAGAGGTGGTTCTGGCATGCCCGACCTGTGATTCCGGAGTGTCCGCCAAGTGGTTCTGGCGTACTCGGCAGGTGATTTTGGCGTGTCCGGCAGGTGTTTCTTGCGAGTCGAGCAGGTGGCTCAGGCATGCTCAGCAGGTGCTTCCGGCGTGTCCGGCACGTGGTTCTGGTGTGTCTGAGAGCTGGTTCTGGCATGTCCGGCAGATGATTTCGGAGTGTCCACAAAGTGGTTCTGGCATACCTGGCAGGTGATTTTGGCGTGTGCGGCATGTGGTTCTGGCGAGTCGAGCAGGTGGTTCCGGCGTGCTCGGCAGGTGCTTCCGGTGTCCTTGGCACGTGGTTCTGACATGTCTGAGAGGTGCTTCCGACATGCCCGGCAGGTGATTCCGGTGTGTTCGCCAAGTGTTTCTGGCGTAGCCGGCAGGTGATTTTGCATGTCCGGGGGTGGTTCCGGCGAGTCGCGCCGGTGGTTCCGGCGTGTCCGGCAGGTGGTTCCGGTCTGTCCGGCCGGGTGTTCTGGGGTGTCCGGCACGAGGTTCTGGCACGTCTGAGAGATTGTGACGGCATGCCCTTCACGTGATTGCGGCTTGTCTGCCAAGTGCTTCTGGTGTAGCAGGCAGGTGATTTTGACGTGTCTGGCAGGTGTTTCTTGCGAGTCGAGCAGGTGGCTCAGGCATGCTCAGCAGGTGCTTCTGGCGTCTCCGGCAGGTTGTTCTGGTGTGTCTGAGAGCTGCTTCTGGCATGTCTGGCAGATGATTCCGGAGTGACCACCAAGTGGTTCTGGCATACCCGGCCGGTGGTTTTTGCGTGTCAGGTAGGTGGTTCCGGCGAGTCGAGCAGGTGGTTCCAGTGTGCTCGGCAGGTGGTTCAGGCGGGTCTGGCAGGTGGTTTCAGTCTGTTCGGGGTGTGGTTCCGGCATCTCGGGCACATGGTTCTGGCACGTCTGAGATGTGGTTCTGGCAGGCCCGACAGGTGTTTCCGGAGTGTCCGCCAAGCGGTTGTGGCGTAGCTGGCAGGTGATATTGGCGTGACCGGCAGGTGCTTCCAGCAAGCCCGGCAGTTGATTCCGAAGTGTTCACCAACTTGTTGTGGCGTAACCAGCAGGTGATTTTGGCGTGTCCAGCAGGTGGTTCTGTGGAGTGGATCAGGAACTTCCGGCATTCTCAGCAGGTGCTTCCGCAGTCTCCAGCATGTTGTTGTGGCACCTCTGAGAGGTGGTTCCAACATGCCCGGCAGGTGATTCTGGAGTGTCCGACAAGTGGTTGTGGAGTAGCCGGCTGGTGATTTTGGCATGTCCGGCAGGTGGTTCTGGCGAGTCAAGCAGGTGGTCCCGGCGTGTCCGGCAGGTGAGTCCGGTCTGTCCCGGAGGTGGTTCCGGAGTCTCTGCCGAGTGGTTCTGGCGTAGCCGGCAGGTGATTTTGGCGTGTCCGGCAGGTGGTGCTGGCGAGTCGAGCAGGTGGTTCCGGCGTGTCCGGAAGGTGTTTGCAGTCTGTCCATGACGTGGTTCCGGCATGCCCTCCAGGTGATTCTGGAGTGTCCACCAAGTGGTTTTGGCATAGCCGGCTTATGATTTTGGACTGTCAGGCAGGTGGTTCCGGCATGTCCAGCAGGTGTTTCCGGCGAGTTCGGCAGTTGCTTCCAGTCTCTCAGGCATGTGGTTCTGGCACCTCTGAGAGGTGGTTCCGGCATGCCCGGCAGCTGATACCGGAGTGTCTGCCGAGTGGTTGTGGCGTAGCCGGCACGTGATTTTGGCGTGTCCGGCAGGTGTTTCTGGCGAGTCGAGCAGGTGGCTCCGGCATGCTCGGCAGGTGCTTCCGGCGTCTCCGGCACATGGTTCTGGTGTGTCTGAGAGCTGGTTCCGGCATGTCCGGCAGATGATTCCGGATTGTCCGCCAAGTGGTTCTGGCATACCCAGCAGGTGATTTTGGCGTGTCAGGGAGGTGGTACCGGTGAGTCGAGCAGGTGGTTCCGGCGTGCTCAGCAGGTGGTTCAGGCGGTTCTGGCAGGTGGTATCCGTCTGTTCGGGGTGTGGTTCCAGCATCTCATGAACACGTTTCTGGCACGTCTGAGATGTGGTTCCGGCCGGCCCGACAGGTGTTTCCGCAGTGTCCGCCAAGCGGTTCTGGCGTAGTTGGCAGTTGATTTTGGCATGACCGGCAGGTGGTTCCAGCAAGCCTGGCAGGTGATTCCAAAGTGTTCACCAACTGGTTGTGGCGTAGCCGGCAGGTGATTTTTGCGTGATCGGCAGGTGGTTCTGGCGAGTCGAGCAGGTGGTTCCGGCGTGCTCGGCTGGTGCTTCCGGGGTCATTGGCACGGGGTTCTGGCATGTCTGACAGGGGGTTCCTGCATGCCCGGCAAGTGATTCCGGAGTGTTCGCCAAGTGGTTCTGGCATAGTCGGCAGGTGATTTTGGCATGTCCGGCAGGTGGTTCAGGCGAGTTGAGCAGGTGGTTCCAACGTGCTTGGCAGGTGCTTCCGGCGTCTCCGGCACGTGTTTCTGGCACATCTGACAGGTGGTTCCGGCATGCCCGAAAGGTGATTGCGGTCTGTCCGGTAGGTGGTTCCAGCCTGCACGGCATGTGGTTCTGGTACGTCTCAGAGGTGGTTGCGCATGCCCAAAAGGTGATTCCGGACTGTCCGCCACATGGTTCTGGCACGTCTGAGAGGTGGTTCCGGCATGCCCGGCAGGTCATCCCAGAGAGTCCTCCAAGTGGTTCTGGCATAACACACAGGTGATTTTGGCGTGTCTGGCAGGTTGTTCCGTTGTGCTTGGCAGGTGGTTCAGGCTTGGCCGGCAGGTGGTTCCAGACTGTCCAGGACGTGTTTCCAGCTTCTCCGGCAGGTGGTTCTGGTACGTCTGAGAGATGGTTCCGCCATGGCTGGCAGGTGATTCCGGACCGTCCCCCAGGTGGTTCTGGCATAGCCAGCACTTGATATTGACCTGTCCGGCAGGTGGTTCCAGCGAGTCGAACAGGTGGCTCTGGCGTGCTCGGCATGTGGTTCCAATCTGTCCGGTAGGTGATTCCGGCGTGTCCGGCACGTGCTTCCGGCACGTCTGAGAGGTGGTTCCGGCATGCGCGACAGGTGCTTCCGGTGTCCTTGGCACGTGGTTCTGACATGTCTGAGAGGTGCTTCCGACATGCCCGGCAGGTGATTCCGGTGTGTTCGCCAAGTGTTTCTGGCGTAGCCGGCAGGTGATTTTGCATGTCCGGGGGTGGTTCCGGCGAGTCGCGCCGGTGGTTCCGGCGTGTCCGGCAGGTGGATCCGGTCTGTCCGGCAGGGTGTTCTGGGGTGTCCGGCACGAGGTTCTGGCACGTCTGAGAGATTGTGACGGCATGCCCTTCACGTGATTCCGGCTTGTCTGCCAAGTGCTTCTGGTGTAGCAGGCAGGTGATTTTGGCGTGTCTGGCAGGTGTTTCTTGCGAGTCGAGCAGGTGGCTCAGGCATGCTCAGCAGGTGCGTCTGGCCTCTCCGGCAGGTTGTTCTGGTGTGTCTGAGAGCTGCTTCTGGCATGTCTGGCAGATGATTCCGGAGTGTCCACCAAGTGGTTCTGGCATACCCGGCCGGTGGTTTTTGCGTGTCAGGTAGGTGGTTCCGGCGAGTCGAGCAGGTGGTTCCAGTGTGCTCGGCAGGTGGTTCAGGCGGGTCTGGCAGGTGGTTTCAGTCTGTTCGGGGTGTGGTTCCGGCATCTCGGGCACATGGTTCTGGCACGTCTGAGATGTGGTTCTGGCAGGCCCGACAGGTGTTTCCGGAGTGTCCGCCAAGCGGTTGTGGCGTAGCTGGCAGGTGATATTGGCGTGACCGGCAGGTGCTTCCAGCAAGCCCGGCAGTTGATTCCGAAGTGTTCACCAACTGGTTGTGGCGTAGCCGGCAGGTGATTTTGGCGTGTCCAGCAGGTGGTTCTGTGGAGTGGATCAGGAACTTCCGGCATTCTCAGCAGGTGCTTCCGCAGTCTCCAGCATGTTGTTGTGGCACCTCTGAGAGGTGGTTCCAACATGCCCGGCAGGTGATTCTGGAGTGTCCGGCAAGTGGTTGTGGAGTAGCCGGCTGGTGGTTTTGGCGTGTCCGGCAGGTGGTTCTGGCGAGTCGAGCAGGTGGTTCCGGCGTGTCCGGAAGGTGTTTGCAGTCTGTCCATGACGTGGTTCCGGCATGCCCTCCAGGTGATTCTGGAGTGTCCACCAAGTGGTTTTGGCATAGCCGGCATATGATTTTGGACAGTCAGGCAGGTGGTTCCGGCATGTCCAGCAGGTGTTTCCGGCGAGTTCGGCAGTTGCTTCCAGTCTCTCAGGCATGTGGTTCTGGCACCTCTGAGAGGTGGTTCCGGCATGCCCGGCAGCTGATACCGGAGTGTCTGCCGAGTGGTTGTGGCGTAGCCGGCAGGTGATTTTGGCGTGTCCGGCAGGTGGTTCTGGCGAGTCGAGCAGGTGGTTCCGGCGTGCTCGGCAGGTGCTTGCGGGGTCATTGGCACGTGGTTCTGGCATGTCTGAGAGGTGGTTCCGGCATGCCCGGCAGGTGATTCCGGAGTGTTCGACAAGTGGTTCTGGCGTAGCCGGCAGGTGATTTTGTATGTCCGGCGGTGGTTCCGGCGGGTCGAGCCGGTGGTTCCGGCGTGTCCGGCATGTGGTTGCGGTCTGTCAGGCAGGTGGTGCTGGGGTGTCCGCTACGTGCTTCTGGTACGTCTGAGAGGTGGTTCCAACATGCCAGGCAGGTCATCCCGGAGAGTCCTGCAATTTGTTCTGGAGTAGCCTGCAGGTGATTTTGGCGTGTCCGGCAGGTGGTTCCGTCGTGCTCGGCAGGTGGTTCAGGCGTGGCCGGCAGGTGGTTCCAGTCTGTCCAGTACGTGTTTCCAGCTTGTCCGGCACGTGGTTCTGGTACGTCTGGGAGGTGGTTCCGCCATGGCTGGCAGGTGATTCCGGACTGTCCCCCAGGTGGTTCTGGCATAGCCAGCAGTTGATATTGGCCTGTCCGGCCGGTGGATACGGCGAGTCGAGCAGGTGGCTGTGGCGTGTTCAGCAGGTGGTTCCGGCGTGTCTGGCAGGTGGTTCCGTTCTGTCCAATAGGTCATTCCGGCATGTCCGGCACGTGCTTCTGGAACGTGTGAGAGGTGGTTCTGGCATGCCAGGCAGGTGACTCTGCAGTGTCGGGTAAGTGGTTCTGGTGTAGCCGAAAGTCCATTTTGGCGTGTCCAGCACGTGGGTCGTGCGAGTCGAGCAGGTGGTTCCGGAGTGCTCGGCAGGTGGTTCCAGTCTGTCCAGGACGTGGTTCCAGCGTGTCCGGCTCGTGGTTCCGTTACATCTGAGAGGTGGTTCCTGCATGCCCGGCAGGTGATTCCAGACTGTCCGCCAGATGGTTCTCGCATAGCCAGCTGTTGATTTTGGCCTGTCTGGCTGGTGCTTCCGGTGAGTCGAACAGGTGGCTCCGGCGTGCTCGGCAGGTGGTTCAGGCGGGTCTGGCAGGTGGTTTCCGTCTGTTTGGGCTGTGGTTCCGGCATCACACGCACAAGGTTCTGGCACGTCTGAGATGTAGTTCTGGCCGGCCCGACAGGTGTTTCCGCAGTGTCGACAAGTGGTTCTGGCGTAGTTGGCAGGTGACTTTGACATGACCGGCAGGTGGTTCCAGCAAGCCCGGCAGGTGATGGGGAAGTGTTCACCAACTGGTTGTGGCGAAGCCAGCAGGTGATTTTTGCATGACTGGCAGGTGGTTCTGGCGAGTCGAGCAGGTGGTTCCGGCATGCTCGGCAGGTGCTTCTGGTGTCATTGGCACGTGGTTCTGGCATGTCTGAGAGGTGGTTCCGGCATGCCCGGCAGGTGATTCCGGAGTGTTTGCCAAGTGGTTCTGGTGTAGCCGGCAGGTGATTTTGCATGTCTGGCAGTGGTTCCGGCGGGTCGAACCGGTGGTTCCCGCGTGTCCGGCAGGTGGTTGCAGTCTGTCTGGCAGGTGGTTCTGAGGTGTCCGGCAGGAGGTGCTGGCACGTCTGTGAGGTTGTGCCGGCATGCCCTTCACGTGATTCCGGCTTGTCCCCCAAGTGGTTCTGGTGTAGCGGGCAGGTGATTTTGGTGTGTCCTGCAGGTGGGACCGGTGAGTCAAGCAGTGGTTCCGGCGAGTGGTTCCTGTGGTTCCAGTCTGTCCGGGAGATGGTTCCGGCCTGTCCGGCACGTGCTTCTGGCACTTCTGAGAGGTTGTGCTGGCATGCCCAGCAGGTGATTCCGGAGTGTCCGCCAAGTGGTTCTGGCGTAGGCGGCAGGTGATTTTGGCGTGTCCGGCAGGTGGTTCTGGTACGTCTCAGAGGTGGTTCCACATGCCCAACAGGTGATTCCGGACTGTCTGCCACATGGTTCTGGCACGTCTGAGAGGTGGTTCCAGCATGCCCGGCAGGTCATCCCGGAGAGTCCTCCAAGTGGTTCTGGAGTAGCCCGCAGGTGATTTTGGCGTGTCCGGCAGGTGGTTCCGTCGTGCTCGGCAGGTGGTTCAGGCGTGGCCGGCAGGTGGTTCCAGTCTGTCCAGTACGTGTTTCCAGATTGTCCGGCACGTGGTTCTGGTACGTCTGAGAGGTGGTTCCGCCATGGCTGGCAGGTGATTCCGGACTGTCGCCCAGGTGGTTCTCGCCCAGCCAGCTGTTGATTTTGGCCTGTCTGGCAGGTGGTTCCGGCAAGGGGAGCAGGTGGCTCTGGCGTGCTCGGCAGCTGGTTCCGGCATGTCAGGCAGGTGGTTCCGGTCTGTCCCGTAGGTCGTTCCGGCATGTCCGGCACGTGCTTCTGGCACGTCTGAGAGGTGGTTCTGGCATGCCAGGCAGGTGATTCTGGAGTGTCGGTTAAGTGGTTCTGGTGTAGCCGGCAGTTCCTTTAGGCGTGTCCGGCACGATTGTCCTGCCAGTCGAGCAGGTGGTTCCGGCGAGCTCAACAGGTGGTTCCAGTCTGTCCAGGATGTGGTTCCAGCGTGTCCGGAACGTGGTTCTGTTACGTGTGAGAGGTGGTTCCTGCATGCCAGGCAGGTGATTTTGGACTGTCCGCCAGGTGGTTCTAGCATAGCCAGCTGTTGATTTTGGCCTGTCTGGCAGGTGGTTCCGGCCTATCGAGCAGGCGGCTCCGGCGTGCTCGGCAGGTGGTTCCGGTCTGTCCGGTAGGTGTTTCCGGCGTGTCCGACACGTCCTTCTGGCATGTCTAAGAGGTGGTTCCGGCATGCCCGGCAGCTTATTCCGGAGTGTCTGCCGAGTGGTTCTGGCGTAGCCAGCAGGTGATTTTGGCGTGTCCAGCAGGTGGTCCTCGGGAGTGGATCAGGTGGTTCCGGCATACTCGGCAGGTGGTTCCGGCGTGTCCGGAACATGGTTCTGGCAAGTCTGAGAGGTGGTTCTGGCATGCCCGACCTGTGATTCCGGAGTGTCCGCCAAGTGGTTCTGGCGTACTCGGCAGGTGATTTTGGCGTGTCCGGCAGGTGTTTCTGGCGAGTCGTGCAGGTGACTCAGGCATGCTCAGCAGGTGCTTCCGGCGTGTCCGGCATGTGGTTCTGGTGTGTCTGAGAGCTGGTTCTGGCATGTCCGGCAGATGATTTCGGAGTGTCCACAAAGTGGTTCTGGCATACCTGGCAGGTGATTTTGGCGTGTGCGGCAGGTGGTTCTGGCGAGTCGAGCAGGTGGTTCCGGCGTGCTCGGCAGGTGCTTCCGGTGTCCTTGGCACGTGGTTCTGACACGTCTGGGAGGTGCTTCCGGCATGTCCGGCAGGTGATTCCGGTGTGTTCGCCAAGTGTTTCTGGCATAGCCGGCAGGTGATTTTGCATGTCCGGGGGTGGTTCCGGCGTGTCCGGCAGGTGGTTCCGGTCTGTCCGGCAGGGTGTTCTGGGGTGTCCGGCACGAGGTTCTGGCACGTCTGAGAGATTGTGACGGCATGCCCTTCACGTGATTGCGGCTTGTCTGCCAAGTGCTTCTGGTGTAGCAGGCAGGTGATTTTGGCGTGTCTGGCAGGTGTTTCTTGCGAGTCGAGCAGGTGGCTCAGGCATGCTCAGCAGGTGCTTCTGGCGTCTCCGGCAGGTTGTTCTGGTGTGTCTGAGAGCTGCTTCTGGCATGTCTGGCAGATGATTCCGGAGTGACCACCAAGTGGTTTTGGCATACCCGGCCGGTGGTTTTTGCGTGTCAGGTAGGTGGTTCCGGCGAGTCGAGCAGGTGGTTCCAGTGTGCTCGGCAGGTGGTTCAGGCGGGTCTGGCAGGTGGTTTCAGTCTGTTCGGGGTGTGGTTCCGGCATCTCGGGCACATGGTTCTGGCACGTCTGAGATGTGGTTCTGGCAGGCCCGACAGGTGTTTCCGGAGTGTCCGCCAAGCGGTTGTGGCGTAGCTGGCAGGTGATATTGGCGTGACCGGCAGGTGCTTCCAGCAAGCCCGGCAGTTGATTCCGAAGTGTTCACCAACTGGTTGTGGCGTAGCCGGCAGGTGATTTTGGCGTGTCCAGCAGGTGGTTCTGTGGAGTGGATCAGGAACTTCCGGCATTCTCAGCAGGTGCTTCCGCAGTCTCCAGCATGTTGTTGTGGCACCTCTGAGAGGTGGTTCCAACATGCCCGGCAGGTGATTCTGGAGTGTCCGGCAAGTGGTTGTGGAGTAGCCGGCTGGTGATTTTGGCGTGTCAGGCAGGTGGTTCTGGCGAGTCAAGCAGGTGGTCCCGGCGTGTCCTTCAGCTGATTCCGGTCTGTCCTGGAGGTGGTTCCGGAGTCTCTGCCGAGTGGTTCTGGTGTAGCCGGCAGGTGATTTTGGCGTGTCCGGCAGGTGGTTCTGGCGAGTCGAGCAGGTGGTTCCGGCGTGCTCGGCAGGTGCTTCCGGGGTCATTGTCACGTGGTTCTGGCATATCTGAGAGGTGGTTCCGGCATGCCCGGCAGGTGATTCCGGAGTGTTCGCCAAGTGTTTCCGGCGTAGCCGGCAGGTGATTTTGCATGTCCAGCGGTCGTTCCGGCGGGTCGAGCCGGTGTTTCCGGCGTGTCCGGCAGGTGGTTCCGGTCTGTCCGGCAGGTGGTTCTGTGGTGTCCGGCACGAGGTTCAGTCTGAGAGGCTGTGCCGGCATGCCCCTCACGTGATTCCGGCTTGTCCCCGAAGTGGTGCTGGTGTAGCGGGCAGGTGATTTTGGCGTGTCCGCCAGGTGGTTCAGGCGAGTTGAGCAGGTGGTTGAGACGTGCTCGGCAGGTGCTTCCGGCGTCTCCGGCACGTGTTTCTGGCACATCTGACTGGTGGTTCCGGCATGCCCAAAAGTTGATTCCGGTCTGTCCGGTAGGTGGTTCCGGCGTGCACGGCACGTGGTTCTGGTACGTCACAGAGGTGGTTGCGTATGCCCAACAGGTGATTCCGGACTGTCCGCCACGTGCTTCTTGCACGTCTGAGAGGCGGTTCCAACATGCCCGGCAGGTCATTTCGGAGAGTCGTCCAAGTGGTTCTGGCGTAGCCCGCAGGTGATTTTGGCGTGTCCGGCCGGTGGTTCCGCCGTGCTCGGCAGGTGGTTCAGGCATGGCCGTCACGTGGTTCCAGTCTGTCCAGGACGTGTTTCCAGCTTCTCCGGCAGGTGGTTCTGGTACGTCTGAGAGGTGGTTCCGCCATGGCTGGCAGGTGATCCCGGACTGTCCCCCAGGTGGTTCTGGCATAGCCAGCAGTTGATATTGGCCTGTCCGGCAGGTGGTTCCAGCGAGTCGAACAGGTGGCTCCGGCGTTCTTGGCAGGTGGTTCCGGTCTGTCCGGTAGGTGTTTCCGGCGTGTCTGGCACGTGCTTCCGGCACGTCTGAGAGGTGGTTCCGGCATGCGCGGCAGGTGATTCCGGAGTGTCCGCCAGGTGGTTCTGGCATACCCGGCAGGTGATTTTGGCGTGTCCGGCAGGTGTTTCTGGCAAGTCGAGCAGGTGGCTCCGGCATGCTTGGCAGGTGCTTCCGGCGTCTCCGGCACTTGGTTCGGGTGTGTCTGACAGCTGGTTCTGGCAGGTCTGGCAGTTGATTCCGGAGTGTCCGCCAAGTGGTTCTGGCATACCCACCAGGCGATTTTGGCGTGTCAGGGAGGTGGAACCGGTGAGTCGAGCAGGTGGTTCCGGCGTGCTCAGCAGGTGGTTCAGGCGGTTCTGGCAGGTGGTATCCGTCTGTTCGGGGTGTGGTTCCAGCATCTCATGAACACGTTTCTGGCACGTCTGAGATGTGGTTCCAGACGGCCCGACAGGTGTTTCCGCAGTGTCCGCCAAGCGGTTCTGGCGTAGTTGGCAGGTGATTTTGGCATGACTGGCAGGTGGTTCCAGCAAGCCTGGCAGGTGATTCCAAAGTGTTCACCAACTGGTTGTGGCGTAGCCGGCAGGTGATTTTTGCGTGTCCGGCAGGTGTTTCTTGCGAGTCGAGCAGGTGGCTCAGGCATGCTCAGCAGGTGCTTCCGGCATGTCCGGCACGTGGTTCTGGTGTGTCTGAGAGCTGGTTCTGGCATGTCCGGCAGATGATTTCGGAGTGTCCGCCAAGTGGTTCTGGCATACCCAGCATGTGATTTTGGCGTGATCGGCAGGTGGTTCTGGCGAGTTGAGCAGGTGGTTCCGGCGTGCTCTGCTGGTGCTTCCGGGGTCATTGGCACGGGGTTCTGGCATGTCTGAGAGGTGGTTCCTGCATGCCCGGCAAGTGATTCCGGAGTGTTCGCCAAGTGGTTCTGGCATAGTCGGCAGGTGATTTTGGCATGTCCGGCAGGTGGTTCAGGCGAGTTGAGCAGGTGGTTCCAACGTGCTTGGCAGGTGCTTCCGGCGTCTCCGGCACGTGTTTCTGGCACATCTGACAGGTGGTTCCGGCATGCCCGACAGGTGATTCCCGTCTGTCCGGTAGGTGGTTCCAGCCTGCACGGCATGTGGTTCTGGTACGTCTCAGAGGTGGTTGCGCATGCCCAACAGGTGATTCCGGACAGTCCGCCACATGGTTCTGGCACGTCTTAGAGGTGGTTCCGGCATGCCCGGCAGGTCATCCCAGAGAGTCCTCCAAGTGGTTCTGGCATAACACGCAGGTGATTTTGGTGTGTCTGGCAGGTTG
Organism: Equus przewalskii; assembly: GCF_037783145.1. Classification (NCBI taxonomy): domain Eukaryota; kingdom Metazoa; phylum Chordata; class Mammalia; order Perissodactyla; family Equidae; genus Equus; species Equus przewalskii. The sequence goes on along the minus strand of NW_027227519.1, from coordinate 7,258 downwards.
TTCCGTTGTGCTTGGCAGGTGGTTCAGGCTTGGCCGGCAGGTGGTTCCAGACTGTCCAGGACGTGTTTCCAGCTTCTCCGGCAGGTGGTTCTGGTACGTCTGAGAGGTGGTTCCGCCATGGCTGGCAGGTGATTCCGGACCGTCCCCCAGGTGGTTCTGGCATAGCCAGCAGTTGATATTGGCCTGTCCGGCAGGTGGTTCCAGCGAGTCGAACAGGTGGCTCCGGCGTGCTCGGCAGGTGGTTCCGGTCTGTCCGGTAGGTGATTCCGGCGTGTCCGGCACGTGCTTCCGGCACGTCTGAGAGGTGGTTCCGGCATGCGCGACAGGTGATTTCGGAGTGTCCGCCAGGTGGTTCTGGCGTACCCGGCAGGTGATTTTGGTGTGTCCGGCAGGTGTTTCTCGCGAGTCGAGCAGGTGGCTCCGGCATGCTCGGCAGGTGCTTCCGGCGTCTCCGGCACGTGGTTCTGGTGTGTCTGAGAGCTGGTTCCGGCATGTCCGGCAGATGATTCCGGAGTGTCCGCCAAGTGGTTCTGGCATACCCGGCTGGTGATTTGGGCATGTCAGGTAGGTGGTTCCGGCGAGTCGAGCAGGTGGCTCCGGCGAGTCGAGCAGGTGGCTCCGGCGTGCTCGGCAGGTGGTTCAGGCGGTTCTGGCAGGTGGTATCCGTCTGTTCGGGGTGTGGTTCCAGCATCTCATGAACACGTTTCTGGCACGTCTGAGACGTGGTTCCGGCCGGCCCGACAGATGTTTCCACAGTGTCCGCCAAGTGGTACTGGCGTAGTTGGCAGGTGATTTTGGCATGACCGGCAGGTGGTTCCAGCAAGCCCGGCAGGTGATTCCGAAGTGTTCCCCAACTGGTTGTGGCGTAGCCGGCAGGTGATTTTTGCGTGTCCGGCAGGTGGTTCTGGCGAGTCGAGCAGGTGGTTCCGGCGTGCTCGGCTGGTGCTTCCGGGGTCATTGGCACGGGGTTCTGGCATGTCTGAGAGGTGGTTCCTGCATGCCCGGCAAGTGATTCCGGAGTGTTCGCCAAGTGTTTCTGGCATAGTCGGCAGGTGATTTTGGCATGTCCGGCAGGTGGTTCAGGCGAGTTGAGCAGGTGGTTCCAACGTGCTTGGCAGGTGCTTCCGGCGTCTCCGGCACGTTTTTCTGGCACATCTGACAGGTGGTTCCGGCATGCCCGACAGGTGATTCCGGTCTGTCCGGTAGGTGGTTCCAGCCTGCACAGCATGTGGTTCTGGTACGTCTCAGAGGAGGTTGCGCATGCCCAACAGGTGATTCCAGACTGTCCGCCACATGGTTCTGGCACGTCTGAGAGGTGGTTCCGGCATGCCCGGCAGGTCATCCCAGAGAGTCCACCAAGTGGTTCTGGCATAGCACGCAGGTGATTTTGGCGTGACTGGCAGGTTGTTCCGTTGTTCTTGACAGGTGGTTCAGGCTTGGCCGGCAGGTGGTTCCAGACTGTCCAGTACGTATTTCCAGCTTGTCCGGCAGGTGGTTCTGGTACGTCTGAGAGGTGGTTCCGCCATGGCTGGCAGGTGATCCCGGACTGTCCCCCATGTGGTTCTGGCATAGCCAGCAGTTAATATTGGCCTGTCCGGCAGGTGGTTCCAGCGAGTCGAACAGGTGGCTCCGGCGTGCTCGGCAGGTGTTTCCGGTCTGTCCGGTAGGTGTTTCCGGCGTGTCTGGCACGTGCTTCCGGCACGTCTGAGAGGTGGTTCCGGCATGCGCGACAGGTGATTTCGGAGTGTCCGCCAGGTGGTTCTGGCGTACCCGGCAGGTGATTTTGGCATGTCCGGCAGGTGTTTCTGGCGAGTCGAGCAGGTGGCTCCGGCATGCTCGGCAGGTGCTTCCGGCGTCTCCGGCACGTGGTTCTGGTGTGTCTGAGAGCTGGTTCCGGCATGTCCGGCAGATGATTCCGGAGTGTCCGCCAAGTGGTTCTGGCATACCCGGCTGGTGATTTTGGCACGTCAGGTAGGTGGTTCCGGCGAGTCGAGCAGGTGGCTCCGGCGTGCTCGGCAGGTTGTTCAGACGGGTCTGGCAGGTGTTTTCCGTCTGTTCGGGGTGTGGTTCCAGCATCTCATGCACATGGTTCTGGCACGTCTGAGACGTGGTTCCGGCCGGCCCGACAGGGGTTTCCACAGTGTCCGCCAAGTGGTACTGGCGTAGTTGGCAGGTGATTTTGGCATGACCGGCAGGTGGTTCCAGCAAGCCCGGCAGGTGATTCCGAAGTGTTCCCCAACTGGTTGTGGCGTAGCCGGCAGGTGATTTTTGCGTGTCCGGCAGGTGGTTCTGGCGAGTCGAGCAGGTGGTTCCGGCGTGCTCGGCAGGTGCTTCCGGGGTCATTGGCACGTGGTTCTGGCATATCTGAGAGGTGGTTCCGGCATGCCCGGCAGGTGATTCCGGAGTGATCGCCAAGTGTTTCTGGCGTAGCCGGCAGGTGATTTTGCATGTCCAGCGGTCGTTCCGGCGGGTCGAGCCGGTGGTTCCGGCGTGTCCGGCAGGTGGTTCCGGTCTGTCCGGCAGGGTGTTCTGTGGTGTCCGGCACGAGGTTCAGTCTGAGAGGCTGTGCCGGCATGCCCCTCACGTGATTCCGGCTTGTCCCCGAAGTGGTGCTGGTGTAGCGGGCAGGTGATTTTGGCGTGTCCGGCAGGTGGTTCAGGCGAGTTGAGCAGGTGGTTGCGACGTGCTCGGCAGGTGCTTCCGGCGTCTCCGGCACGTGTTTCTGGCACATCCGACTGGTGGTTCCGGCATGCCCAAAAGTGGATTCCGGTCTGTCCCTTACGTGGTTCCGGCGTGCACGGCACGTGGTTCTGGTACGTCTCAGAGGTGGTTGCGTATGCCCAACAGCTGATTCCGGACTGTCCGCCACGTGCTTCTGGCACGTCTGAGAGGTGGTTCCAACATGCCCGGCAGGTCATTTCGGAGAGTCGTCCAAGTGGTTCTGGCGTAGCCCGCAGGTGATTTTGGCGTGTCCGGCAGGTGGTTCCACCGTGCTCAGCAGGTGGTTCAGGCATGGCCGTCACGTGGTTCCAGTCTGTCCAGGACGTGTTTCCAGCTTCTCCGGCAGGTGGTTCTGGTACGTCTGAGAGGTGGTTCCGCCATGGCTGGCAGGTGATCCCCGACTGTTCCCCAGGTGGTTCTGGCATAGCCAGCAGTTGATATTGGCCTGTCCGGCAGGTGGTTCCAGCGAGTCGAACAGGTGGCTCCGGCGTTCTTGGAAGGTGGTTCCGGTCTGTCCTGTAGGTGTTTCCGGCGTGTCTGGCACGTGCTTCCGGCACGTCTGAGAGGTGGTTCCGGCATGCCCGGCAGGTCATCCCAGAGAGTCCTCCAAGTGGTTCTGGCATAACACGCAGGTGATTTTGGCGTGTCTGGCAGGTTGTTCCGTTGTGCTTGGCAGGTGGTTCAGGCTTGGCCGGCAGGTGGTTCCAGACTGTCCAGGACGTGTTTCCAGCTTGTCCGGCAGGTGGTTCTGGTACGTCTGAGAGGTGGTTCCACCATGGCTGGCAGGTGATTCCGGACTGTCCCCCAGGTGGTTCTGGCATAGCCAGCAGTTCATATTGGCCTTTCCGGCAGGTGGTTCCAGCGAGTCGAACAGGTGGCTCCGGCGTGCTCGGCAGGTGTTTCCGGTCTGGTTCCGGTCTGTCCGGTAGGTGATTCCGGCGTGTCCGGCACGTACTTCCGGCACGTCTGAGAGGTGGTTCCGGCATGCGCGACAGGTGATTTCGGAGTGTCCACCAGGTGGTTCTGGCATAGCCAGCAGTTCATATTGGCCTTTCCGGCAGGTGGTTCCAGCGAGTCGAACAGGTGGCTCCGGCGTGCTCGGCAGGTGGTTCCGGTCTGTCCGGTAGGTGATTCCGGCGTGTCCGGCACGTACTTCCGGCACGTCTGAGAGGTGGTTCCGGCATGCGCGACAGGTGATTTCGGAGTGTCCACCAGGTGGTTCTGGCGTACCCGGCAGGCGATTTTGGCGTGTCTGGCAGGTGTTTCTGGCGAGTCGAGCAGGTGGCTCCGGCATGCTCGGCAGGTGCTTCCGGCGTCTCCGGCACGTGTTTCTGGTGTGTCTGAGAGCTGGTTCCGGCATGTCCAGCAGATGATTCCGGAGTGTCCGCCAAGTGGTTCTGGCATACCTGGCTGGTGATTTCGGCATGTCAGGTAGGTGGTTCCGGTCTGTCCGGTAGGTGTTTCCGGCGTGTCCGACACGTCCTTCTGGCATGTCTAAGAGGTGGTTCCGGCATGCCCGGCAGCTTATTCCGGAGTGTCTGCCGAGTGGTTCTGGCGTAGCCAGCAGGTGATTTTGGCGTGTCCAGCAGGTGGTCCTCGGGAGTGGATCAGGTGGTTCCGGCATACTCGGCAGGTGGTACCGGCGTGTCCGGAACATGGTTCTGGCAAGTCTGAGAGGTGGTTCCGTCATGCCCGACCTGTGATTCCGGCGTGTCCGCCAAGTGGTTCTGGCGTACTCGGCAGGTGATTTTGGCGTGTCCGGCAGGTGTTTCTTGCGAGTCGAGCAGGTGGCTCAGGCATGCTCAGCAGGTGCTTCCGGCGTGTCCGGCACGTGGTTCTGGTGTGTCTGAGAGCTGGTTCTGGCATGTCCAGCAGATGATTTCGGAGTGTCCACAAAGTTGTTCTGGCATACCTGGCAGGTGATTTTGGCGTGTGCGGCAGGTGGTTCTGGCGAGTCGAGCAGGTGGTTCCGGCGTGCTCGGCAGGTGCTTCCGGTGTCCTTGGCACGTGGTTCTGACATGTCTGAGAGGTGCTTCCGACATGCCCGGCAGGTGATTCCGGTGTGTTCGCCAAGTGTTTCTGGCGTAGCCGGCAGGTGATTTTGCATGTCCGGGGGTGGTTCCGCTGAGTCGCGCCGGTGGTTCCGGCGTGTCCGGCAGGTGGTTCCGGTCTGTCCGGCAGGGTGTTCTGGGGTGTCCGGCACGAGGTTCTGGCACGTCTGAGAGATTGTGACGGCATGCCCTTCACGTGATTCCGGCTTGTCTGCCAAGTGCTTCTGGTGTAGCAGGCAGGTGATTTTGGCGTGTCTGGCAGGTGTTTCTTGCGAGTCGAGCAGGTGGCTCAGGCATGCTCAGCAGGTGCTTCTGGCGTCTCCGGCAGGTTGTTCTGGTGTGTCTGAGAGCTGCTTCTGGCATGTCTGGCAGATGATTCCGGAGTGACCACCAAGTGGTTCTGGCATACCCGGCCGGTGGTTTTTGCGTGTCAGGTAGGTGGTTCCGGCGAGTCGAGCAGGTGGTTCCAGTGTGCTCGGCAGGTGGTACAGGCGGGTCTGGCAGGTGGTTTCAGTCTGTTCGGGGTGTGGTTCCGGCATCTCGGGCACATGGTTCTGGCACGTCTGAGATGTGGTTCTGGCAGGCCCGACAGGTGTTTCCGGAGTCTCCGCCAAGCGGTTGTGGCGTAGCTGGCAGGTGATATTGGCGTGACCGGCAGGTGCTTCCAGCAAGCCCGGCAGTTGATTCCGAAGTGTTCACCAACTGGTTGTGGCGTAGCCGGCAGGTGATTTTGGCGTGTCCAGCAGGTGGTTCTGTGGAGTGGATCAGGAACTTCCGGCATTCTCAGCAGGTGCTTCCGCAGTCTCCAGCATGTTGTTGTGGCACCTCTGAGAGGTGGTTCCAACATGCCCGGCAGGTGATTCTGGAGTGTCCGACAAGTGGTTGTGGAGTAGCCGGCTGGTGATTTTGGCGTGTCCGGCAGGTGGTTCTGGCGAGTCAAGCAGGTGGTCCCGGCGTGTTCGGCAGGTGATTTCGGTCTGTCCCGGAGGTGGTTCCGGAGTCTCTGCCGAGTGGTTCTGGCGTAGCCGGCAGGTGATTTTGGCATGTCCGGCAGGTGGTTCTGGCGAGTCGAGCAGGTGGTTCCGGCGTGTCCGGAAGGTGTTTGCAGTCAGTCCATGACGTGGTTCCGGCATGCCCTCCAGGTGATTCTGGAGTGTCCACCAAGTGGTTTTGGCATAGCCGGCATATGATTTTGGACTGTCAGGCAGGTGGTTCCGGCATGTCCAGCAGGTGTTTCCGGCGAAGTTCGGCAGTTGCTTCCAGTCTCTCCGGCATGTGGTTCTGGCACCTCTGAGAGGTGGTTCCGGCATGCCCGGCAGCTGATACCGGAGTGTCTGCCGAGTGGTTGTGGCGTAGCCCGCAGGTGATTTTGGCGTGTCCGGCAGGTGTTTCTGGCGAGTCGAGCAGGTGGCTCCGGCATGCTCGGCAGGTGCTTCCGGCGTCTCCGGCACTTGGTTCTGGTGTGTCTGAGAGCTGGTTCCGGCATGTCCGGCAGATGATTCGCGGATTGTCCGCCAAGTGGTTCTGGCATACCCAGCAGGTGATTTTGGCGTGTCAGGGAGGTGGTACCGGTGAGTCGAGCAGGTGGTTCCGGCGTGCTCAGCAGGTGGTTCAGGCGGTTCTGGCAGGTGGTATCCGTCTGTTCGGGGTGTGGTTCCAGCATCTCATGAACACGTTTCTGGCACGTCTGAGATGTGGTTCCGGCCGGCCCGACAGGTGTTTCCGCAGTGTCCGCCAAGCGGTTCTGGCGTAGTTGGCAGTTGATTTTGGCATGACCGGCAGGTGGTTCCAGCAAGCCTGGCAGGTGATTCCAAAGTGTTCACCAACTGGTTGTGGTGTAGCCGGCAGGTGATTTTTGCGTGATCGGCAGGTGGTTCTGGCGAGTCGAGCAGGTGGTTCCGGCGTGCTCGGCTGGTGCTTCCGGGGTCATTGGCACGGGGTTCTGGCATGAGTCTGACAGGGGGTTCCTGCATGCCCGGCAAGTGATTCCGGAGTGTTCGCCAAGTGGTTCTGGCATAGTCGGCAGGTGATTTTGGCATGTCCGGCAGCTGGTTCAGGCGAGTTGACTAGGTGGTTCCAACGTGCTTGGCAGGTGCTTCCGGCGTCTCCGGCACGTGTTTCTGGCACATCTGACAGGTGGTTCCGGCATGCCCGAAAGGTGATTCCGGTCTGTCCGGTAGGTGGTTCCAGCCTGCACGGCATGTGGTTCTGGTACGTCTCAGAGGTGGTTGCGCATGCCCAACAGGTGATTCCGGACTGTCCGCCACATGGTTCTGGCACGTCTGAGAGGTGGGTTCCGGCATGCCCGGCAGGTCATCCCAGAGAGTCCTCCAAGTGGTTCTGGCATAACACGCAGGCGATTTTGGCGTGTCTGGCAGGTTGTTCCGTTGTGCTTGGCAGGTGGTTCAGGCTTGGCCGGCAGGTGGTTCCAGACTGTCCAGGACGTGTTTCCAGCTTGTCCGGCAGGTGGTTCTGGTAAGTGTGTA
>NW_027227518.1:0-20541 GCF_037783145.1 Equus przewalskii | reverse complement strand
CTGGAACCACCAGCCGGCCAAGCCTGAACCACCTGCCAAGCACAACGGAAAAACCTGCCAGACACGCCAAAATCACCTGCGTGTTATGTCAGAACCACTTGGAGGACTCTCTGGGATGACCTGTCGGGCATGCCGGAACCACCTCTCAGACGTGCCAGAACCATGTGGCGGACAGTCCGGAATCACCTGTTGGGCATGCGCAACCACCTCTGAGACGTACCAGAACCACATGCCGTGCAGGCTGGAACCACCTACCGGACAGACCGGAATCGCCTTTCGGGCATGCCGGAACCACCTGTCAGATGTGCCAGAAACACGTGCCGGAGACGCCGGAAGCACCTGCCAAGCACGTTGGAACCACCTGCTCAACTCGCCTGAACCACCTGCCGGACATGCCAAAATCACCTGCCGACTATGCCACAACCACTTGGCGAACACTCCGGAATCACTTGCCCGGCATGCAGGAACCACCTCTCAGACATGCCAGAACCCCGTGCCAATGACCCCGGAAGCACCAGCCGAGCACGCCGGAACCACCTGCTCGACTCGCCAGAACCACCTGCCGATCACGCAAAAATCACCTGCCGGCTACGCCACAACCAGTTGGTGAACACTTTGGAATCACCTGCCAGGCTTGCTGAAACCACCTGCCCGTCATGCCAAAATCACCTGCCAACTACGCCAGAACCGCTTGGCGGACACTGCGGAAACACCTGTCGGGCCGGCTGGAACCACATCTCAGACGTGCCAGAAACGTGTTCATGAGATGCTGGAACCACACCCCGAACAGACGGATACCACTTCCCAGAACCGCCTGAACCACCTGCTGAGCACGCCGGAACCACCTGCTCGACTCACCGGTACCACCTCCCTGACACGCCAAAATCACCTGCTGGGTATGCCAGAACCACTTGGCGGACACTCCGGAATCATCTGCCGGACATGCCGGAACCAGCTCTCAGACACACCAGAACCAAGTGCCGGAGACGCCGGAAGCACCTGCCAAGCATGCCGGAGCCACCTGCTCGACTCGCCAGAAACACCTGCCAGACACGACACCGGTACCACCTCCCTGACACGCCAAAATCACCTGCTGGGTGTGTCAGAACCACTTGGCGGACACTCCGGAATCATCTGCCGGACATGCCGGAACCAGCTCTCAGACACACCAGAACCAAGTTCCGGGGACGCCGGAAGCACCTGCCGAGCATGCCGGACCCACCAGCTCGACTCGCCAGAAACACCTGCCGGACACGCCAAAATCACCTGCCGGGTACGCCAGAACCACCTGGCGGACCCTACGGAATCACCTGTCGCGCATGCCGGAACCACCTCTCAGACGTGCCGGAAGCACGTTCCGGACACGCCGGAAACACGTACCGGACAGACCGGAACCACCTGCCAAGAACGCCGGAGCCACCTGTTTGACTCGCTGGAACCACCTGACGGACAGGCCAATATCAACTGCTGGCTATGCCAGAACCACCTGGGGGACAGTCCGGGATCACCTGCCTGCCATGGCGGAACCACCTCTCAGACGTACCAGAACCACCTGCCGGAGAAGCTGGAAACACGTCCTGGACAGTCTGGAACCACGTGACGGCCATGCCTGAACCACCTGCCGAGCACGGCGGAACCACCTGCCGGACACGCCAAAATCACCTGCCGGCTACGCCACAACCAGTTGGTGAACACTTTGGAATCACCTGCCAGGCTTGCTGGAACCACCTGCCAGTCATGCCAAAATCACCTGCCAACTACGCCAGAACCGCTTGGCGGACACTGTGGAAACACCTGTCGGGCCGGCCGGAACCACATCTCAGACGTGCCAGAACCATGTGCATGAGATGCTGGAACCACACCCCGAACAGACGGAAAACACCTGCCAGAACCGCCTGAACCACCTGCTGAGCACGCCGGAACCACCTGCTCGACTCGCCGGTACCACCTCCCGGACGCGCCAAAATCTCCTGCTGGGTATGCCAGAACCACTTGACGGATACTCCGGAATCATCTGCCGGACATGCCGGAACCAGCTCTCAGACACACCAGAACCACGTGCCGGAGACGCCGGAAGCACCTGCCGAGCATGCCGGAGCCACCTGCTCGACTCGCCAGAAACACCTGCCGGACACGCCAAAATCACCTTCCCGCTACACCAGCACCACTTCGGGGACAAGCCGGAATCACGTGAGGGGCATGCCGGCACAGCCTCTCAGACTGAACCTCGTGCCGGACACCACAGAACCACCTGCCGGACAGACCGGAACCACCTGCCGGACACGCCGGAACCACCGGCTCGACCCGCCGGAACGACCGCTGGACATGCAAAATCACCTGCCGGCTACGCCGCAAACACTTGGCGAACACTCCGGAATCACCTGCCGGGCATGCCGGAACCACCTCTCAGATATGCCAGAACCACGTGCCAATGACCCCGGAAGCACCTGCCGAGCACGCCGGAACCACCTGCTCGACTCGCCAGAACCACCTGCCGGACACGCAAAAATCACCTGCCGGCTACGCCACAACCAGTTGGGGAACACTTCGGAATCACCTGCCGGGCTTGCTGGAACCACCTGCCGGTCATGCCAAAATCACCTGCCAACTACGCCAGTACCACTTGGCGGACACTGTGGAAACACCTGTCAGGCCGGCCGGAACCACATCTCAGACGTGCCAGAACCATGTGCATGAGATGCTGGAACCACACCCCGAACAGACGGAAAGCACCTGCCAGACCAGTCCGGAGTCACCTGCTCGACTCGCCGGAACCACCTACCTGACATGCCCAAATCACCAGCCGGGTATGCCAGAACCACTTGGCGGACACTCCGGAATCACTTGCCGGGCATGCAGGAACCACCTCTCAGACATGCCAGAACCCCGTGCCAATGACCCCGGAAACACCAGCCGAGCACGCCGGAACCACCTGCTCTACTCGCCTGAACCACCTTCCGGACACGCCAAAATCACCTGCCCGCTACACCAGCACCACTTCGGGGACAAGCCGGAATCACGTGAGGGGCATGCCGGCACAGCCTCTCAGACTGAACCTCGTGCCGGACACCACAGAAACACCTGCCGGACAGACCGGAACCACCTGCCAGACACGCCGGAACCACCGGCTCAACCCGCCGGAACGACCGCTGGACATGCAAAATCACCTGCCGGCTACGCCGGAAACACTTGGCGAACACTCCGCAATCAGCTGTCGGGCATGCCGGAACCACCTCTCAGATATGCCAGAACCACGTGCCAATGATCCCGGAAGCACCTGCCGAGCACGCCGGAACCACCTGCTCGACTCGCCAGAACCACCTGCCGGACACGCAAAAATCACCTGCCGGCTACGCCAGAACCAGTTGGTGAACACTTTGGAATCACCTGCTAGGCTGGCTGGAACCACCTGCCAGTCATGCCAAAATCACATGCCAACTACGCCAGAACCGCTTGGCGGACACTGCGGAAACACCTGTCGGGCCGACTGGAACCACATCTCAGACGTGCCAGAAACGTGTTCATGAGATTCTGGAACCACACCCCGAAAAGATGGAAAACACCTGCCAGACCAGTCTGAACAACCTGCCGAGCACGCCGCAGCCACCTACCTGACATGCCCAAATCACCAGCCGGGTATGCCAGAACCACTTGGCGGACACTCCGGAATCATCTGCCAGATATGCCGGAACCAGCTCTCAGACACACCAGAACCAAGTGCCGGAGACGCCGGAAGCACCTGCCGAGCATGCTGGAGCCACCTGCTCGACTCGCCAGAAACACCTGCCGGACACGCCAAAATCACCTGCCGGGTACGCCAGAACCACCTGGCGGACACTCCGGAATCACCTGCCGCTCATGACGGAACCACCTCTTGACGTGCCGGAAGCACGTGCCAGACACGCCGGAAACACCAACCGCACAGACCGGAACCACCTGCCAAGAACGCCGGAGCCGCCTGTTCGACTCGCTGGAACCACCTGCCGGACAGGCCAATATCAACTGCTGGCTGTGCCAGAACCACCTGGGGGACGGTCCGGAATCACCTGCCAGCTATGGCGGAACCACCTCTCAGACGTACCAGAACCACCTGCCGGAGAAGCTGGAAACACGTCCTGGACAGTCTGGAACCACCTGCCTGCCAAGCCTGAACCACCTGCCAAGCACAACGGAACAACCTGCCAGACACGCCAAAATCACCTGCGTGTTATGCCAGAACCACTTGGAGGACTCTCTGGGATGACTTTCCTGGCATGCCGGAACCACCTCTCAGACGTGCCAGACCATGTGGCGGACAGTCCGGAATCACCTGTTGGGCATGCGCAACCACCTCTGAGACGTAAGAGGACCACATGCCGTGCAGGCTGGAACCACCTACCGGACAGACCGGAATCACCTTTCGGGCATGCCGGAACCACCTGTCATATGTGCCAGAAACACGTGCCGGAGACGCCGGAAGCACCTGCCAAGCACGTTGGAACCACCTGCTCGAATCGCCAGAACACCTGCCGATCACGCAAAAATCACCTGCCGGCTACGCCACAACCAGTTGGGGAACACTTCGGAATCACCTGCAGGGCTTGCTGGAACCACCTGCCGGTCATGCCAAAATCACCTGCCAACTACGCCAGTACCACTTGGCGGACACTGTGGAAACACCTGTCGGGCCGGCCGGAACCACATCTCAGACCTGCCAGAACCATGTGCATGAGATGCTGGAACCACACCCCGAACAGACGGAAAACACCTGCCAGAGCCGTCTGAACAACCTGCCGAGCACGCCGGAGCCGCCTGCTCGACTCGCCGGAACCACCTACCTGACATGCCCAAATCACCTGCCGGCTACGCCGCAAACACTTGGCGAACACTCCGGAATCACCTGCCGGGCATGTCGGAACCACCTCTCAGATATGCCCGAACCACGTGCCAATGACCCCGGAAGCACCTGCCGAGCACGCCGGAACCACCTGCTCGACTCGCCGGAACCACCTACCTGACATGCCCAAATCACCTGCCGGGTATGCCAGAACCACCTGGCGGACACTCCGAAACCACCTGTCGCGCATGCCGGAACCACCTCTCAGACGTGCCGGAAGCACGTGCCGGACACGCCGGAATCACCTACCGGACAGACCGGAACCACCTGCCGAGCACGCCGGAGCCACCTGTTCGACTCGCTGGAACCACCTGCCGGACAGGCCAATATCAACTGCTGGCTATGCCAGAACCACCTTGGGGACGGTCCGGAATCACCTGCCAGCCATGGCGGAACCACCTCTCAGACGTACCAGAACCACCTGCCGGAGAAGCTGGAAACACGTCCTGGACAGACTGGAACCACGTGACGGCCATGCCTGAACCACCTGCCGAGCACGGCAGAACCACCTGCCGGACACGCCAAAATCACCTGCGGGCTATGCCAGAACCACTTGGACGACTCACCGAAATGACCTGCCGGGCATGTTGGAACCACCTCTCAGACGTGCCAGAAGCACGTGGCGGACAGTCCGGAATCACCTGTTGGGCATACGCAACCACCTCTGACACGTAGCAGAACCACGTGCCGTGCACGCCGGAACCACCTACCGGACAGACCGGAATCACCTGCCGGGCATGCCGGAACCACCAGTCAGATGTGCCAGAAACACGTGCCGGAGACCCCGGAAGCACCTGCCGAGCACGTCGCAACCACCTGCTCAACTCGCCTGAACCACCTGCCGGACACGCCAAAATCACCTGCCCTCTACACCAGCACCACTTCGGGGACAAGCCGGAATCACGTGAGGGGCATGCCGGCACAGCCTCTCAGACTGAACCTCGTGCCGGACACCACAGAACCACCTGCCGGACAGACCGGAACCACCTGCCGGACACGCCGGAACCACCGGCTCGACCCGCCGGAACGACCGCTGGACATGCAAAATCACCTGCCGGCTACGCCGCAAACACTTGGCGAACACTCCGGAATCAACTGCCGGGCATGCCGGAACCACCTCTCAGATATGCCAGAACCACGTGCCAATGACCCCGGAAGCACCTGCCGAGCACGCCGGAACCACCTGCTCGACTCGCCAGAACCACCTGCCGGACACGCAAAAATCACCTGCCGGCTACGCCACTACCAGTTGGGGAACACTTCGGAATCACCTGCCGGGCTTGCTGGAACCACCTGCCGGTCATGCCAAAATCACCTGCCAACTACGCCAGTACCACTTGGCGGACACTGTGGAAGCACCTGTCGGGCCGGCCGGAACCACATCTCAGACGTGCCAGAACCATGTGCATGAGATGCCGGAACCACACCCCGAACAGACGGAAAACACCTGCCAGACCCGACTGAACAACCTGCCGAGCACGCCGGAGCCACCTGCTCGACTCGCGGGAAGCACCTACCTTACATGCCCAAGTCACCAGCTGGGTATGCCAGAACCACTTGGTGGATACTCCGGAATCCTCTGCCGGACATGCCGGAACCACCTCTCAGACACACCAGAACCACGTGCTGGAGACGCCGGAAGCACCTGCCGAGCATGCCGGAGCCACCTGCTCGACTCGCCAGAAACACCTGCCGGACACGCCAAAATCACCTGCCGGGTACGCCAGAACCACCTGGCGGACAGTCCGAAACCACCTGTCGCGCATGCCGGAACCACCACTCAGACGTGCCGGAAGCACGTGCCGGACACGCCGGAATCACCTACCGGACAGACCGGAACCACCTGCCGAGCACGCCGGAGCCACCTGTTCGACTCGCTGGAACCACCTGCCGGACAGGCCAATATCAACTGCTGGCTATGCCAGAACCACCTGGGGGACGGTCCGGAATCACCTGCCAGCCATGGCGGAACCACCTCTCAGACGTACCAGAACCACCTGCCGGAGAAGCTGGAAACACGTCCTGGACAGTCTGGAACCACCTGCCGGCCAAGCCTGAACCACCTGCCAAGCACAACGGAACAACCTGCCAGACACGCCAAAATCACCTGCGTGTTATGCCAGAACCACTTGGAGGACTCTCTGGGATGACCTGCCGGGCATGCCGGAACCACCTCTCAGACGTGCCAGAACCATGTGGCGGACAGTCCGGAATCACCTGTTGGGCATGCGCAACCACCTCTGAGACGTACCAGAACCACATGCCGTGCAGGCTGGAACCACCTACCGGACAGACCGGAATCACCTTTCGGGCATGCCGGAACCACCTGTCAGATGTGCCAGAAACACGTGCCGGAGACGCCGGAAGCACCTGCCAAGCACGTTGGAACCACCTGCTCAACTCGCCTGAACCACCTGCCGGACATGCCAAAATCACCTGCCGACTATGCCAGAACCACTTGGCGAACACTCCGGAATCACTTGCCGGGCATGCAGGAACCACCTCTCAGACATGCCAGAACCCCGTGCCAATGACCCCGGAAGCACCAGCCGAGCACGCCGGAACCACCTGCTCGACTCCCCAGAACACCTGCCGATCACGCAAAAATCACCTGCCGGCTACGCCACAACCAGTTGGGGAACACTTTTGAATCACCTGCCAGGCTTGCTGGAACCACCTGCCAGTCATGCCAAAATCACCTGCCAACTACGCCAGAACCGCTTGGCGGACACTGCGGAAACACCTTTCGGGCCGGCTGGAACCACATCTCAGACGTGCCAGAAACGTGTTCATGAGATGCTGGAACCACACCCCGAACAGACGGATACCACCTGCCAGAACCGCCTGAACCACCTGCTGAGCACGCCGGAACCACCTGCTCGACTCACCGGTACCACCTCCCTGACACGCCAAAATCACCTGCTGGGTATGCCAGAACCACTTGGCGGACACTCCGGAATCATCTGCCGGACATGCCGGAACCAGCTCTCAGACACACCAGAACCAAGTGCCGGAGACGCCGGAAGCACCTGCCGAGCATGCCGGAGCCACCTGCTCGACTCGCCAGAAACACCTGCCGGACATGCCAAAATCACCTGCCGGGTACGCCAGAACCACCTGGCGGACACTCCGGAATCACCTGCCGCGCATGACGGAACCACCTCTCAGACGTGCCGGAAGCACGTGCCAGACACGCCGGAAACACCTACCGGACAGACCGGAACCACCTGCCAAGAACGCCGGAGCCACCTGTTCGACTCGCTGGAACCACCTGCCGGACAGGCCAATATCAACTGCTGGCTATGCCAGAACCACCTGGGGGACAGTCCGGGATCACCTGCCAGCCATGGCGGAACCACCTCTCAGACGTACCAGAACCACCTGCCGGAGAAGCTGGAAACACGTCCTGGACAGACTGGAACCACGTGACGGCCATGCCTGAACCACCTGCCGAGCACGGCGGAACCACCTGCCGGACACGCCAAAATCACCTGCGGGCTACGCCAGAACCACTTGGACGACTCTCCGAAATGACCTGCCGGGCATGTTGGAACCACCTCTCAGACGTGCCAGAAGCACGTGGCGGACAGTCCGGAATCACCTGTTGGGCATACGCAACCACCTCTGACACGTACCAGAACCACGTGCCGTGCACGCCGGAACCACCTACCGGACAGACCGGAATCAACGTTTGGGCATGCCGGAACCACCAGTCAGATGTGCCAGAAACACGTGCCGGAGACGCCGGAAGCACCTGCCGAGCACGTCGCAACCACCTGCTCAACTCGCCTGAACCACCTGCCGGACACGCCAAAATCACCTGCCCGCTACACCAGCACCACTTCGGGGACAAGCCGGAATCACGTGAGGGGCATGCCGGCACAGCCTCTCAGACTGAACCTCGTGCCGGACACCACAGAACCACCTGCCGGACAGACCGGAACCACCTGCCGGACACGCCGGAACCACAGGCTCGACCCGCCGGAACGACCGCTGGACATGCAAAATCACCTGCCGGCTACGCCGGAAACACTTGGCGAACACTCCGGAATCACCTGCCGGACATGCCGGAACCACCTCTCAGATATGCCAGAACCACGTGCCAATGACCCCGGAAGCACCTGCCGAGCACGCCGAAACCACCTGCTCGACTCGCCAGAACCACCTGCCGGACACGCAGAAATCACCTGCCGGCTACGCCACAACCAGTTGGGGAACACTTCGGAATCACCTGCCGGGCTTGCTGGAACCACCTGCCGGTCATGCCAAAATCACCTGCCAACTACGCCAGTACCACTTGGCGGACACTGTGGAAACACCTGTCGGGCCGGCCGGAACCACATCTCAGACGTGCCAGAACCATGTGCATGAGATGCTGGAACCACACCCCGAACAGACGGAAAACACCTGCCAGACCCGTCTGAACAACCTGCCGAGCACGCCGGAGCCACCTGCTCGACTCGCCAGAAACACCTGCCGGACACGCCAAAATCACCTGCCGGGTACGCCAGAACCACCTGGCGGACACTCCGAAATCACCTGTCGCGCATGCCGGAACCACCTCTCAGACGTGACGGAAGCACGTGCCGGACACGCCGGAATCACCTACCGGACAGACCGGAACCACCTGCTGAGCACGCCGGAGCCACCTGTTCGACCCGCTGGAACCACCTGCCAGACAGGCCAATATTAACTGCTGGCTATGCCAGAACCACCTGGGGGACGGTCCGGAATCACCTGCCAGCCATGGCGGACCCACCTCTCAGACGTACCAGAACCACCTGCCGGAGAAGCTGGAAACACGTCCTGGACACTCTGGAACCACCAGCCGGCCAAGCCTGAACCACCTGCCAAGCACAACGGAACAACCAGCCAGACACGCCAAAACCACCTGCGTGTTATGCCAGAACCACTTGGCGGACACTCCGGAATCCTCTGCCGGACATGCCGGAACCAGCTCTCAGACACACCAGAACCAAGTGCCGGAGACGCCGGAAGCACCTGCCGATCATGCCGGAGCCACCTGCTCGACTCGCCAGAAACACCTGCCGGACACGCCAAAATCACCTGCCGGGTATGCCAGAACCACCTGGCGGACACTCCGAAATCACCTGTCGCGCATGCCGGAACCACCTCTCAGACGTGCCGGAAGCACGTGGCGGACAGTCCGGAATCACCTGTTGGGCATACGCAACCACCTCTGAGACGGACCAGAACCACGTGCCGTGCACGCCGGAACCACCTACCGGACAGACCGGAATCAACTTTTGGGCATGCCGGAACCACCAGTCAGATGTGCCAGAAACACGTGCCGGAGACGCCGGAAGCACCTGCCGGACAGACCGGAATCAACTTTTGGGCATGCCGGAACCACCAGTCAGATGTGCCAGAAACACGTGCCGGAGACGCCGGAAGCACCTGCCGAGCACGTCGCAACCACCTGCTCAACTCGCCTGAACCACCTGCCGGACACGCCAAAATCACCTGCCCGCTACACCAGCACCACTTCGGGGACAAGCCGGAATCACGTGAGGGGCATGCCGGCACAGCCTCTCAGACTGAACCTCGTGCCGGACACCACAGAACCACCTGCCGGACAGACCGGAACCACCTGCCGGACACGCCGGAACCACCGGCTCGACCCGCCCGAACGACCGCTGGACATGCAAAATCACCTGCAGGCTAAGCCGGAAACACTTGGCGAACACTCCGGAATCAGCTGCCGGGCATGCCGGAACCACCTCTCAGATATGCCAGAACCACGTGCCAATGACCCCGGAAGCACCTGCCGAGCACGCCGGAACCACCTGCTCGACTCGCCAGAACCACCTGCCGGACACGCAGAAATCACCTGCCGGCTACGCCACAACCAGTTGGGGAACACTTCGGAATCACCTGCCGGTCTTGCTGGAACCACCTGCCGGTCATGCCAAAATCACCTGCCAACTACGCCAGTACCACTTGGCGGACACTGTGGAAACACCTGTCGGGCCGGCCGGAACCACATCTCAGACGTGCCAGAACCATGTGCATGAGATGCTGGAACCACACCCCGAACAGACGGAAAACACCTGCCAGACCCATCTGAACAACCTGCCGAGCACGCCGGAGCCACCTGCTCAACTCGCCAGAAACACCTGCCGGACACGCCAAAATCACCAGCCGGGTATGCCAGAACCACCTGGCGGACACTACGGAATCACCTGCTGTGCATGCCGGAACCACCTCTCAGACGTGCCGGAAGCACGTGCCAGACACGCCGGAAACACCTACCGGACAGACCGGAACCACCTGCCAAGAACGCCGGAGCCACCTGTTCGACTCGCTGGAACCACCTGCCGGACAGGCCAATATCAACTGCTGGCTATGCCAGAACCACCTGGGGGACAGTCCGGGATCACCTGCCAGCCATGGCGGAACCACCTCTCAGACGTACCAGAACCACCTGCCGGAGAAGCTGGAAACACGTCCTGGACAGACTGGAACCACGTGACGGCCATGCCTGAACCACCTGCCGAGCACGGCGGAACCACCTGCCGGACACGCCAAAATCACCTGCGGGCTACGCCAGAACCACTTGGACGACTCTCCGAAATGACCTGCCGGGCATGTTGGAACCACCTCTCAGACGTGCCAGAAGCACGTGGCGGACAGTCCGGAATCACCTGTTGGGCATACGCAACCACCTCTGACACGTACCATAACCACGTGCCGTGCACGCCGGAACCACCTACCGGACAGACCGGAATCAACTTTTGGGCATGCCGGAACCACCAGTCAGATGTGCCAGAAACACGTGCCGGAGACGCCGGAAGCACCTGCCGAGCACGTCGCAACCACCTGCTCAACTCTCCTGAACCACCTGCCGGACACGCCAAAATCACCTGCCCGCTACACCAGCACCACTTTGGGGACAAGCCGGAATCACGTGAGGGGCATGCCGGCACAGCCTCTCAGACTGAACCTCGTGCCGGACACCACAGAACCACCTGCCGGACAGACCGGAACCACCAGCCGGACACACCGGAACCACCGGCTCGACCCGCCGGAACGACCGCTGGACATGCAAAATCACCTGCCGGCTACGCCGGAAACACTTGGCGAACACTCCAGAATCACCTGCCGGGCATGCCGGAACCACCTCTCAGATATGCCAGAACCACGTGCCAATGACCCCGGAAGCACCTGCCGAGCACGCCGGAACCACCTGCTCGACTCGCCAGAACCACCTGCCGGACACGCAAAAATCACCTGCCGGCTACGCCACAACCAGTTGGGGAACACTTCGGAATCACCTGCCGGGCTTGCTGGAACCACCTGCCGGTCATGCCAAAATCACCTGCCAACTACGCCAGTACCACTTGGCGGACACTGTGGAAACACCTGTCGGGCCGGCCGGAACCACATCTCAGACGTGCCAGAACCATGTGCATGAGATGCTGGAACCACACCCCGAACAGACGGAAAACACCTGCCAGACCCGTCTGAACAACCTGCCGAGCACGCCGGAGCCACCTGCTCGACTCGCCGGAACCACCTACCTGACATGCCCAAATCACCAGCCGGGTATGCCAGAACCACTTGGCGGACACTCCGGAATCATCTGCCGGACATGCTGGAACCAGCTCTCAGACACACCAGAACCACGTGCCGGAGACACCGGAAGCACCTGCCGAGCATGCCGGAGCCACCTGCTCGACTCGCCGGAAACACCTGCCGGACACACCAAAATCACCTGCCGGGTAGGCCAGAACCACCTGGCGGACACTCCGAAACCACCTCTCGCGCATGCCGGAACCACCTCTCAGACGTGCCAGAAGCACGTGCCGGACACGCCGGAATCACCTACCGACAGACCGGAACCACCTGCCGAGCACGCCGGAGCCACATGTTCGAATCGCTGGAACCACCTGCCGGACAGGCCAATATCAACTGCTGGCTATGCCAGAACCACCTGGGGGACGGTCCGGAATCGCCTGCCAGCCATGGCGGAACCACCTCTCAGACGTACCAGAACCACCTGCCGGAGAAGCTGGAAACACGTCCTGGACAGTCTGGAACCACCTGCCGGCCAAGCCTGAACCACCTGCCAAGCACAACGGAACAACCTGCCAGACATGCCAAAATCACCTGCGTGTTATGCCAGAACCACTTGGAGGACTCTCTGGGATGACATGCCGGGCATGCCGGAACCACCTCTCAGACGTGCCAGAACCATGTGGCGGACAGTCCGGAATCACCTGTTGGGCATGCGCAACCACCTCTGAGACGTACCAGAACCACATGCCGTGCAGGCTGGAACCGCCTACCGGACAGACCGGAATCACCTTTCGGGCATGCCGGAACCACCTGTCAGATGTGCCAGAAACACGTGCCGGAGACGCCGGAAGCACCTGCCAAGCACGATGGAACCACCTGCTCAACTCGCCTGAACCACCTGCCGGACATGCCAAAATCACCTGCCGACTATGCCAGAACCACTTGGCGAACACTCCGGAATCACTTGCCGGGCATGCAGGAACCACGTCTCAGACATGCCAGAACCCCGTGCCAATGACCCCGGAAGCACCAGCCGAGCACGCCGGAACCACCTGCTCGACTCGCCAGAACCACCTGCCGATCACGCAAAAATCACCTGCCGGCTACGCCACAACCAGTTGGTGAACACTTTGGAATCACCTGCCAGGCTTGCTGGAACCACCTGCCAGTCATGCCAAAATCACCTGCCAACTACGCCAGAACCACTTGGCGGACACTGCGGAAACACCTGTCGGGCCGGCCGGAACCACATCTCAGACGTGCCAGAAACGTGTTCATGAGATGCTGGAACCACACCCCGAACAGACGGATACCACCTGCCAGAACCGCCTGAACCACCTGCTGAGCACGCCGGAACCACCTGCTCGACTCACCGGTACCACCTCCCTGACACGCCAAAATCACCTGCTGGGTATGCCAGAACCACTTGGCGGACACTCCGGAATCATCTGCCGGACATGCCGGAACCAGCTCTCAGACACACCAGAACCAAGTGCCGGAGACGCCGGAAGCACCTGCCGAGCATGCCGGAGCCACCTGCTCGACTCGCCAGAAACACCTGACGGACACGCCAAAATCACCTGCCTGTTATGCCAGAACCACATGACGGACACTACGGAATCACCTGCCGCGCATGCCGGAACCACCTCTCAGACGTGCCGGAAGCACGTGCCAGACACGCCGGAAACACCTACCGGACAGACCGGAACCACCTGCCAAGAACGCCGGAGCCACCTGTTCGACTCGCTGGAACCACCTGCCGGACAGGCCAATATCAACTGCTGGCTATGCAAGAACCACCTGGGGGACAGTCCGGGATCACCTGCCAGCCATGGCGGAACCACCTCTCAGACGTACCAGAACCACCTGCCGGAGAAGCTGGTAACACGTCCTGGACAGACTGGAACCACGTGACGGCCATGCCTGAACCACCTGCCGAGCACGGCGGAACCACCTGCCGGACACGCCAAAGTCACCTGCGGGCTACGCCAGAACCACTTGGACGACTCTCCGAAATGACCTGCCGGGCATGTTGGAACCACCTCTCAGACGTGCCAGAAGCACGTGGCGGACAGTCCGGAATCACATGTTGGGCATACGCAACCACCTCTGACACGTACCAGAACCACGTGCCGTGCACGCCGGAACCACCTACCGGACAGACCGGAATCAACTTTTGGGCAAGCGGGAACCACCAGTCAGATGTGCCAGAAACACGTGCCGGAGACGCCGGAAGCACCTGCCGAGCACGTCGCAAGAACCTGCTCAACTCGCCTGAACCACCTGCCGGACATGCCAAAATCACCTGCCCGCTACACCAGCACCACTTCGGGGACAAGCCGGAATCACGTGAGGGGCATGCCGGCACAGCCTCTCGGACTGAACCTCGTGCCGGACACCACAGAACCACCTGCCGGACAGACCAGAACCACCTGCCGGACACGCCGGAACCACCGGCTCGACCCGCCGGAACGACCGCTGGACATGCAAAATCACCTGCCGGCTACGCCGGAAACACTTGGCGAACACTCCGGAATCACCCGCCGGGCATGCCAGAACCACCTCTCAGATATGCCAGAACCACGTGCCAATGACCCCGGAAGCACCAGCCGAGCACGCCGGAACCACCTGCTCGACTCGCCAGAACCACCTGCCGATCACGCAAAAATCACCTGCCGGCTACGCCACAACCAGTTGGTGAACACTTTGGAATCACCTGCCAGGCTTGCTGGAACCACCTGCCAGTCATGCCAAAATCACCTGCCAACTACGCCAGAACCGCTTGGCGGACACTGCGGAAACACCTGTCGGGCCGGCCGGAACCACATCTCAGACGTGCCAGAACCATGTGCATGAGATGCTGGAACCACACCCCGAACAGACGGAAAGCACCTGCCAGACCAGTCCGGAGCCACCTGCTCGACTCGCCGGAACCACCTACCTGACATGCCCAAATCTCCAGCCGGGTATACCAGAACCACTTGGCGGACACTCCGGAATCATCTGCCGGACATGCCGGAACCAGCTCTCAGACACACCAGAACCACGTGCCGGAGACGCCGGAAGCACCTGCCGAGCATGCCGGAGCCACCTGCTCGACTCGCCAGAAACACCTGCCGGACACGCCAAAATCACCTGCCGGGTACGCCAGAACCACCTGGCGGACACTCCGAAATCACCTGTCGCGCATGCCGGAACCACCTCTCAGACGTGCCGGAAGCACGTGCCGGACACGCCGGAATCACCTACCGGACAGACCGGAACCACCTGCCGATCACGCCGGAGCCACCTGTTCGACTCGCTGGAACCACCTGCCGGACAGGCCAATATGAACTGCTGGCTATGCCAGAACCACCTGGGGGACGGTCCGGAACCACCTGCCAGCCATGGCGGACCCACCTCTCAGACGTACCAGAACCACCTGCCGGAGAAGCTGGAAACACGTCCTGGACAGTCTGGAACCACCTGCCGGCCAAGCCTGAACCACCTGCCAAGCACAACGGAACAACCTGCCAGACACGCCAAAATCACCTGCGTGTTATGCCAGAACCACTTGGAGGACTCTCTGGGATGACCTGCCGGGCATGCCGGAACCACCTCTCAGACGTGCCAGAACCATGTGGCGGACAGTCCGGAATCACCTGTTGGGCATGCGCAACCACCTCTGAGACATACCAGAACGACATGCCGTGCAGGCTGGAACCACCTACCGGACAGACCGGAATCACCTTTCGGGCATGCCGGAACCACCTGTCAGATGTGCCAGAAACACGTGCCGGAGACGCCGGAAGCACCTGCCAGGCAAGTTGGAACCACCTGCTCAACTCGCCTGAACCACCTGCCGGACATGCCAAAATCACCTGCCGACTATGCCAGAACCACTTGGCGAACACTCCGGAATCACTTGCCGGGCATGCGGGAACCACCTCTCAGACATGCCAGAACCCCGTGCCAATGACCCCGGAAGCACCAGCCGAGCACGCCGGAACCACCTGCTCGACTCGCCAGAACCACCTGCCGATCACGCAAAAATCACCTGCCGGCTACGCCACAACCAGTTGGTGAACACTTTGGAATCACCTGCCAGGCTTGCTGGAACCACCTGCCAGTCATGCCAAAATCACCTGCCAACTACGCCAGAACCGCTTGGCGGACACTGCGGAAACACCTGTCGGGCCGGCCGGAACCACATCTCAGACGTGCCAGAAACGTGTTCATGAGATGCTGGAACCAGACCCCGAACAGACGGATACCACCTGCCAGAACCGCCTGAACCACCTGCTGAGCACGCCGGAACCACCTGCTCGACTCACCGGTACCACCTCCCTGACACGCCAAAATCACCTGCTGGGTATGCCAGAACCACTTGGCGGACACTCCGGAATCATCTGCTGGACATGCCGGAACCAGCTCTCAGACACACCAGAACCACGTGCCGGAGACGCCGGAAGCACCTGCCGAGCATGCCGGAGCCACCTGCTCGACTCGCCAGAAACACCTGCCGGACACGCCAAAATCACCTGCCGGGTATGCCAGAACCACCTGACGGACACTACGGAATCACCTGCCGCGCATGCCGGAACCACCTCTCAGACGTGCCGGAAGCACGTGCCGGACACGCCGGAAACACCTACCGGACAGACCGGAACCACCTGCCAAGAACGCCGGAGCCACCTGTTCGACTCGCTGGAACCACCTGCCGGACAGGCCAATATCAACTGCTGGCTATGCCAGAACCACCTGGGGGACAGTCCGGGATCACCTGCCAGCCATGGCGGAACCACCTCTCAGACGTACCAGAACCACCTGCTGGAGAAGCTGGAAACACGTCCTGGACAGACTGGAACCACGTGACGGCCATGCCTGAACCACCTGCCGAGCACGGCGGAACCACCTGCCGGACACGCCAAAATCACCTGCGGGCTACGCCAGAACCACTTGGACGACTCTCCGAAATGACCTGCCGGGCATGTTGGAACCACCTCTCAGACGTGCCAGAAGCACGTGGCGGACAGTCCGGAATCACCTGTTGGGCATACGCAGCCACCTCTGACACGTACCAGAACCACGTGCCGTGCACGCCGGAACCACCTACCGGACAGACCGGAATCAACTTTTGGGCATGCCGGAACCACCAGTCAGATGTGCCAGAAGCACGTGCCGGAGACGCCGGAAGCACCTGCCGAGCACGTCGCAAGAACCTGCTCAACTCGCCTGAACCACCTGCCGGACATGCCAAAATCACCTGCCCGCTACACCAGCACCACTTCGGGGACAAGCCGGAATCACGTGAGGGGCATGCCGGCACAGCCTCTCGGACTGAACCTCGTGCCGGACACCACAGAACCACCTGCCGGACAGACCAGAACCACCTGCCGGACACGCCGGAACCACCGGCTCGACCCGCCGGAACGACCGCTGGACATGCAAAATCACCTGCCGGCTACGCCGGAAACACTTGGCGAACACTCCGGAATCACCCGCCGGGCATGCCAGAACCACCTCTCAGATATGCCAGAACCACGTGCCAATGACCCCGGAAGCACCAGCCGAGCACGCCGGAACCACCTGCTCGACTCGCCAGAACCACCTGCCGATCACGCAAAAATCACCTGCCGGCTACGCCACAACCAGTTGGTGAACACTTTGGAATCACCTGCCAGGCTTGCTGGAACCACCTGCCAGTCATGCCAAAATCACCTGCCAACTACGCCAGAACCGCTTGGCGGACACTGCGGAAACACCTGTCGGGCCGGCCGGAACCACATCTCAGACGTGCCAGAACCATGTGCATGAGATGCTGGAACCACACCCCGAACAGACGGAAAGCACCTGCCAGACCAGTCCGGAGCCACCTGCTCGACTCGCCGGAACCACCTACCTGACATGCCCAAATCTCCAGCCGGGTATGCCAGAACCACTTGGCGGACACTCCGGAATCATCTGCCGGACATGCCGGAACCAGCTCTCAGACACACCAGAACCACGTGCCGGAGACGCCGGAAGCACCTGCCGAGCATGCCGGAGCCACCTGCTCGACTCGCCAGAAACACCTGCCGGACACGCCAAAATCACCTGCCGGGTACGCCAGAACCACCTGGCGGACACTCCGAAATCACCTGTCGCGCATGCCGGAACCACCTCTCAGACGTGCCGGAAGCACGTGCCGGACACGCCGGAATCACCTACCGGACAGACCGGAACCACCTGCCGATCACGCCGGAGCCACCTGTTCGACTCGCTGGAACCACCTGCCGGACAGGCCAATATGAACTGCTGGCTATGCCAGAACCACCTGGGGGACGGTCCGGAACCACCTGCCAGCCATGGCGGACCCACCTCTCAGACGTACCAGAACCACCTGCCGGAGAAGCTGGAAACACGTCCTGGACAGTCTGGAACCACCTGCCGGCCAAGCCTGAACCACCTGCCAAGCACAACGGAACAACCTGCCAGACACGCCAAAATCACCTGCGTGTTATGCCAGAACCACTTGGAGGACTCTCTGGGATGACCTGCCGGGCATGCCGGAACCACCTCTCAGACGTGCCAGAACCATGTGGCGGACAGTCCGGAATCACCTGTTGGGCATGCGCAACCACCTCTGAGACATACCAGAACGACATGCCGTGCAGGCTGGAACCACCTACCGGACAGACCGGAATCACCTTTCGGGCATGCCGGAACCACCTGTCAGATGTGCCAGAAACACGTGCCGGAGACGCCGGAAGCACCTGCCAGGCAAGTTGGAACCACCTGCTCAACTCGCCTGAACCACCTGCCGGACATGCCAAAATCACCTGCCGACTATGCCAGAACCACTTGGCGAACACTCCGGAATCACTTGCCGGGCATGCGGGAACCACCTCTCAGACATGCCAGAACCCCGTGCCAATGACCCCGGAAGCACCAGCCGAGCACGCCGGAACCACCTGCTCGACTCGCCAGAACCACCTGCCGATCACGCAAAAATCACCTGCCGGCTACGCCACAACCAGTTGGTGAACACTTTGGAATCACCTGCCAGGCTTGCTGGAACCACCTGCCAGTCATGCCAAAATCACCTGCCAACTACGCCAGAACCGCTTGGCGGACACTGCGGAAACACCTGTCGGGCCGGCCGGAACCACATCTCAGACGTGCCAGAAACGTGTTCATGAGATGCTGGAACCAGACCCCGAACAGACGGATACCACCTGCCAGAACCGCCTGAACCACCTGCTGAGCACGCCGGAACCACCTGCTCGACTCACCGGTACCACCTCCCTGACACGCCAAAATCACCTGCTGGGTATGCCAGAACCACTTGGCGGACACTCCGGAATCATCTGCTGGACATGCCGGAACCAGCTCTCAGACACACCAGAACCACGTGCCGGAGACGCCGGAAGCACCTGCCGAGCATGCCGGAGCCACCTGCTCGACTCGCCAGAAACACCTGCCGGACACGCCAAAATCACCTGCCGGGTATGCCAGAACCACCTGACGGACACTACGGAATCACCTGCCGCGCATGCCGGAACCACCTCTCAGACGTGCCGGAAGCACGTGCCGGACACGCCGGAAACACCTACCGGACAGACCGGAACCACCTGCCAAGAACGCCGGAGCCACCTGTTCGACTCGCTGGAACCACCTGCCGGACAGGCCAATATCAACTGCTGGCTATGCCAGAACCACCTGGGGGACAGTCCGGGATCACCTGCCAGCCATGGCGGAACCACCTCTCAGACGTACCAGAACCACCTGCTGGAGAAGCTGGAAACACGTCCTGGACAGACTGGAACCACGTGACGGCCATGCCTGAACCACCTGCCGAGCACGGCGGAACCACCTGCCGGACACGCCAAAATCACCTGCGGGCTACGCCAGAACCACTTGGACGACTCTCCGAAATGACCTGCCGGGCATGTTGGAACCACCTCTCAGACGTGCCAGAAGCACGTGGCGGACAGTCCGGAATCACCTGTTGGGCATACGCAACCACCTCTGACACGTACCAGAACCACGTGCCGTGCACGCCGGAACCACCTACCGGACAGACCGGAATCAACTTTTGGGCATGCCGGAACCACCAGTCAGATGTGCCAGAAGCACGTGCCGGAGACGCCGGAAGCACCTGCCGA
>NW_027227517.1:0-37020 GCF_037783145.1 Equus przewalskii | reverse complement strand
TATGTATTGCTGCATCTTGTTCCGTTGTGCTTGGCAGGTGTTTCAGGCTTGGAAGGCAGGTGGTTCCAGACTGTCCAGGACGTGTTTCCAGCTTCTCCGGCAGGTGGTTCTGGTACGTCTGAGAGGTGGTTCCGCCATGGCTGGCAGGTGATTCCGGACCGTCCCCCAGGTGGTTCTGGCATAGCCAGCATTTGATATTCGCCTGTCCGGCAGGTGGTTCCAGCGAGTCGAACAGGTGGCTCCGGCGTGCTCGGCAGGTGGTTCCGGTCTGTCCGGTAGGTGATTCCGGCGTGTCCGGCACGTGCTTCCGGCACGTCTGAGAGGTGGTTCCGGCATGCGCGACAGGTGATTTCGGAGTGTCCGCCAGGTGGTTCTGGCGTACCCGGCAGGTGATTTTGGCGTGTCCGGCAGGTGTTTCTGGCGAGTCGAGCAGGTGGCTCCGGCATGCTCGGCAGGTGCTTCCGGCGTCTCCGGCACGTGGTTCTGGTGTGTCTGAGAGCTGGTTCCGGCATGTCCGGCAGATGATTCCGGAGTGTCCGCCAAGTGGTTCTGGCATACCCGGCTGGTGATTTGGGCATGTCAGTTAGGTGGTTCCGGCGAGTCGAGAAGGTGGCTCCGGCGTGCTCGGCAGGTTGTTCAGACGGGTCTGGCAGGTGTTTTCCGTCTGTTCGGGGTGTGGTTCCAGCATCTCATGCACATGGTTCTGGCACGTCTGAGATGTGGTTCCGGCCGGCCCGACAGGTGTTTCCACAGTGTCCGCCAAGTGGTACTGGCGTAGTTGGCAGGTGATTTTGGCATGACCGGCAGGTGGTTCCAGCAAGCCCGGCAGGTGATTCCGAAGTGTTCCCCAACTGGTTGTGGCGTAGCCGGCAGGTGATTTTTGCGTGTCCGGCAGGTGGTTCTTGCGAGTGGAGCAGGTGGTTCCGCCGTGCTCGCCAGGTGGTTCAGGCATGGCAGTCACGTGGTTCCTTGTCTGTCCAGGACGTGTTTCCAGCTTCTCCGGCAGGTGGTTCTGGTACGTCTGAGAGGTGGTTCCGCCATGGCTGGCAGGTGATCCCGGACTGTCCCGCAGGTGGTTCTGGCATAGCCAGCAGTTGATATTGGCCTGTCCGGCAGGTGGTTCCAGCGAGTCGAACAGGTGGCTCCGGCGTTCTTGGCAGGTGGTTCCGGTCTGTCCGGTAGGTGTTTCCGGCGTGTCTGGCACGTGCTTCCGGCACGTCGGAGAGGTGGTTCCGGCATGCGCGGCAGGTGATTCTGTAGTGTCCGCCAGGTGGTTCTGGCATACCCGGCAGGTGATTTTGGCGTTCCGGCAGGTGTTTCTGGCAAGTCGAGCAGGTGGCTCCGGAATGCTCGGCAGGTGCTTCCGGCGTCTCCGGCACTTGGGTCTGGTGTGTCTGAGAGCTGGTTCCGGCATGTCCGGCAGATGATTCCGGAGTGTCCGGCAAGTGGTTCTGGCATACCCAGCAGGTGATTTTGGCGTGTCAGGGAGGTGGTACCGGTGAGTCGAGCAGGTGGTTCCGGCGTGCTCAGCAGGTGGTTCAGGCGGTTCTGGCAGGTGGTATCCGTCTGTTCGGGGTGTGGTTCCAGCATCTCATGAACACGTTTCTGGCACGTCTGAGATGTGGTTCCAGCCGGCCCGACAGGTGTTTCCGCAGTGTCCGCCAAGCGGTTCTGGCGTAGTTGGCAGGTGATTTTGGCATGACTGGCAGGTGGTTCCAGCAAGCCTGGCAGGTGATTCCAAAGTGTTCACCAACTGGTTGTGGCGTAGCCGGCAGGTGATTTTTGCGTGATCGGCAGGTGGTTCTGGCGAGTCGAGCAGGTGGTTCCGGCATGCTCAGCTGGTGCTTCCGGGGTCATTGGCACGGGGTTCTGGCATGTCTGAGAGGTGGTTCCTGCATGCCCGGCAAGTGATTCCGGAGTGTTCGCCAAGTGGTTCTGGCATAGTCGGCAGGTGATTTTGGCATGTCCGGCAGGTGGTTCAGGCGACTTGAGCAGGTGGTTCCAACGTGCTTGGCAGGTGCTTCCGGCGTCTCCGGCACGTGTTTCTGGCACATCTGACAGGTGGTTCCGGCATGCCCGAAAGGTGATTCCGGTCTGTCCGGTAGGTGGTTCCAGCCTGCATGGCATGTGGTTCTGGTACGTCTCAGAGGTGGTTGCGCATGCCCAACAGGTGATTCCGGACTGTCCGCCACATGGTTCTGGCACGTCTGAGAGGTGGTTCCGGCATGCCCGGCAGGTCATCCCAGAGAGTCCTAAAAGTGGTTCTGGCATAACACGCAGGTGATTTTGGCGTGTCTGGCAGGTTGTTCCGTTGTGCTTGGCAGGTGGTTCAGGCTTGGCCGGCAGGTGGTTCCAGACTGTCCAGGACGTGTTTCCAGCTTCTCCGGCAGGTGGTTCTGGTACGTCTGAGAGGTGGTTCCGCCATGGCTGGCAGGCGA
This sequence comes from Equus przewalskii, assembly GCF_037783145.1. Taxonomy (NCBI): domain Eukaryota; kingdom Metazoa; phylum Chordata; class Mammalia; order Perissodactyla; family Equidae; genus Equus; species Equus przewalskii. The sequence continues at coordinate 34,582 of NW_027227517.1, read as the reverse complement.
TTCCGGACCGTCCCCCAGGTGGTTCTGGCATAGCCAGCAGTTGATATTGGCCTGTCCGGCAGGTGGTTCCAGCGAGTCGAAGAGGTGGCTCCGGCGTGCTCGGCAGGTGGTTCCGGTCTGTCCGGTAGGTGATTCCGGCGTGTCCGGCACGTGCTTCCGGCACGTCTGAGAGGTGGTTCCGGCATGCGCGACAGGTGATTTCTGAGTGTCCGCCAGGTGGTTCTGGCGTACCCGGCAGGTGTTTCTGGCGAGTCGAGCAGGTGGCTCCGGCATGCTCGGAAGGTGCTTCCGGCGTCTCCGGCACGTGGTTCTGGTGTGTCTGAGAGCTGGTTCCGGCATGTCCGGCAGATGATTCCGGAGTGTCCGCCAAGTGGTTCTGGCATACCCGGCTGGTGATTTGGGCATGTCAGGTAGGTGGTTCCGGCGAGTCGAGCAGGTGGCTCCGGCGTGCTCGGCAGGTTGTTCAGACGGGTCTGGCAGGTGTTTTCCGTCTGTTCGGGGTGTGGTTCCAGCATCTCATGCACATGGTTCTGGCACGTCTGAGATGTGGTTCCGGCCGGCCCGACAGGTGTTTCCACAGTGTCCGCCAAGTGGTACTGGCTTAGTTGGCAGGTGATTTTGGCATGACCGTAAGGTGGTTCCAGCAAGCCCGGCAGGTGATTCCGAAGTGTTCCCCAACTGGTTGTGGCGTAGCCGGCAGGTGACTTCTGCGTGTCCGGCAGGTGGTTCTGGCGAGTCGAGCAGGTGGTTCCGGCGTGCTCGGCAGGTGCTTCCGGGGTCATTGGCACGTGGTTCTGGCATATCTGAGAGGTGGTTCCGGCATGCCCGGCAGGTGATTCCGGAGTGTTCGCCAAGTGTTTCCGGCGTAGCCGGCAGGTGATTTTGCATGTCCAGCGGTCGTTCCGGCGGGTCGAGCCGGTGGTTCCGGCGTGTCCGGCAGGTGGTTCCGGTCTGTCCGGCAGGTGGTTCTGTTTTGTCCGGCACGAGGTTCAGTCTGAGAGGCTGTGCCGGCATGCCCCTCACGTGATTCCGGCTTGTCCCCGAAGTGGTGCTGGTGTAGCGGGCAGGTGATTTTGGCGTGTCCGGCAGGTGGTTCAGGCGAGTTGAGCAGGTGGTTGCGACGTGCTCGGCAGGTGCTTCCGGCGTCTCCGGCACGTGTTTCTGGCACATCTGACTGGTGGTTCCGGCATGCCCAAATGGTGATTCCGGTCTGTCCGGTAGGTGGTTCCGGCGTGCACGGCACGTAGTTCTGGTACGTGTCAGAGGTGGTTGCGTATGCCCAACAGGTGATTCCGGACTGTCCGCCACGTGCTTCTGGCACGTCTGAGAGGTGGTTCGAACATGCCCGGCAGGTCATTTCGGAGAGTCGTCCAAGTGGTTCTGGCGTAGCCCGCAGGTGATTTTGGCGTGTCCGGCAGGTGGTTCCGCCGTGCTCGGCAGGTGGTTCAGGCATGGCCGTCACGTGGTTCCAGTCTGTCCAGGACGTGTTTCCAGCTTCTCCGGCAGGTGGTTCTGGTACGTCTGAGAGGTGGTTCCGCCATGGCTGGCAGGTGATCCCAGACTGTCCCCCAGGTGGTTCTGGCATAGCCAGCAGTTGATATTGGCCTGTCCGGCAGGTGGTTCCAGCGAGTCGAACAGGTGGCTCCGGCATTCTTGGCAGGTGGTTCCGGTCTGTCCGGTAGGTGTTTCCGGCGTGTCTGGCACGTGCTTCCGGCACGTCTGAGAGGTGGTTCCGGCATGCGCGACAGGTGATTTCGGAGTGTCCGCCATGTGGTTCTGGCGTACCCGGCAGGTGATTTTGGCGTGTCCGGCAGGTGTTTCTGGCGAGTCGAGCAGGTGGCTCCGGCATGCTCGGTAGGTGCTTCCGGCGTCTCCGGCACTTGGTTCTGGTGTGTCTGAGAGCTGGTACCGGCATGTCCGGCAGATGATTCCGGAGTGTCCGCCAAGTGGTTCTGGCATACCCAGCAGGTGATTTTGGCGTGTCAGGGATTTGGTACCGGTGAGTCGAGCAGGTGGTTCTGGCGTGCTCAGCAGGTGGTTCAGGCGGTTCTGGCAGGTGGTATCCGTCTGTTCGGGGTGTGGTTCCAGCATCTCATGAACACGTTTCTGGCACGTCTGAGATGTGGTTCCAGCCGGCCCGACAGGTGTTTCCGCAGTGTCCGCCAAGCGGTTCTGGCGTAGTTGGCAGGTGATTTTGGCATGACTGGCAGGTGGTTCCAGCAAGCCTGGCAGGTGATTCCAAAGTGTTCACCAACTGGTTGTGGCGTAGCCGGCAGCTGATTTTTGCGTGATCGGCAGGTGGTTCTGGCGAGTCGAGCAGGTGGTTCCGGCGTGCTCGGCTGGTGCTTCCGGGGTCATTGGCACGGGGTTCTGGCATGTCTGAGAGGTGGTTCCTGCATGCCCGGCAAGTGATTCCGGAGTGTTCGCCAAGTGGTTCTGGCATAGTCGGCAGGTGATTTTGGCATGTCCGGCAGGTGGTTCAGGCGAGTTGAGCAGGTGGTTCCAACGTGCTTGGCAGGTGCTTCCGGCGTCTCCGGCACGTGTTTGTGGCACATCTGACAGGTGGTTCCGGCATGCCCGAAAGGTGATTCCGGTCTGTCCGGTAGGTGGTTCCAGCCTGCACGGCATGTGGTTCTGGTACGTCTCAGAGGTGGTTGCGCATGCCCAACAGGTGATTCCGGACTGTCTGCCACATGGTTCTGGCACGTCTGAGAGGTGGTTCCGGCATGCCCGGCAGGTCATCCCAGAGAGTCCTCCAAGTGGTTCTGGCATAACACGCAGGTGATTTTGGCGTGTCTGGCAGGTTGTTCCGTTGTGCTTGGCAGGTGGTTCAGGCTTGGCCGGCAGGTGGTTCCAGACTGTCCAGGACGTGTTTCCAGCTTCTCCGGCAGGTGGTTCTGGTACGTCTGAGAGGTGGTTCCGCCATGGCTGGCAGGCGATTCCGGACCGTCCCCCAGGTGGTTCTGGCATAGCCAGCAGTTGATATTGGCCTGTCCGGCAGGTGGTTCCAGCGAGTCGAACAGGTGGCTCCGGCGTGCTCGGAAGGTGGTTTCGGTCTGTCCGGTAGGTGATTCCGGCGTGTCCGGCACGTGCTTCCGGCACGTCTGAGAGGAGGTTCCGGCATGCGCGACAGGTGATTTCGGAGTGTCCGCCAGGTGGTTCTGGCGTACCCGGCAGGTGATTTTGGCGTGTCCGGCAGGTGTTTCTGGCGAGTCGAGCAGGTGGCTCCAGCATGCTCGGCAGGTGCTTCCGGCGTCTCCGGCACGTGGTTCTGGTGTGTCTGAGAGCTGGTTCCGGCATGTCCGGCAGATGATTCCGGAGTGTCCGCCAAGTGGTTCTGGCATACCCGGCTGGTGATTTGGGCATGTCAGGTAGGTGGTTCCGGCGAGTCGAGCAGGTGGCTCCGGCGTGCTCGGCAGGTTGTTTAGACGTGTCTGGCAGGTGTTTTCCATCTGTTCGTGGTTTGGTTCCAGCATCTCATGCACATGGTTCTGGCACGTCTGAGATGTGGTTCCGGCCGCCCGACAGGTGTTTCCACAGTGTCCGCCAAGTGGTACTGGCGTAGTTGGCAGGTGATTTTGGCATGACCGGCAGGTGGTTCCAGCAAGCCCGGCAGGTGATTCCGAAGTGTTCCCCAACTGGTTGTGGCGTAGCCGGCAGGTGATTTTTGCGTGTCCGGCAGGTGGTTCTGGCGAGTCGAGCAGGTGGTTCTGGCGTGCTCGGCAGGTGCTTCCGGGGTCATTGGCACGTGGTTCTGGCATATCTGAGAGGTGGTTCCGGCATGCCCGGCAGGTGATTCCGGAGTGTTCGCCAAGTGTTTCCGGCGTAGCCGGCAGGTGATTTTGCATGTCCAGCGGTCGTTCCGGGGGGTCGAGCCAGTGGTTCCGGCGTGTCCGGCAGGTGGTTCCGGTCTGTCCGGCAGGTGGTTCTGTGGTGTCCGGCACGAGGTTCAGTCTGAGAGGCTGTGCCGGCATGCCCCTCACGTGATTCCGGCTTGTCCCCGAAGTGGTGCTGGTGTAGCGGTCAGGTGATTTTGGCGTGTCCGGCAGGTGGTTCAGGCGAGTTGAGCAGGTGGTTGCGACGTGCTCGGCAGGTGCTTCCGGCGTCTCCGGCACGTGTTTCTGGCACATCTGACTGGTGGTTCCGGCATGCCCAAAAGTTGATTCCGGTCTGTCCGGTAGGTGGTTCCGGCGTGCACGGCACGTGGTTCTGGTACGTCTCAGAGGTGGTTGCGTATGCCCAACAGGTGATTCCGGACTGTCCGCCACGTGCTTCTGGCACGTCTGAGAGGTGGTTCCAACATGCCCGGCAGGTCATTTCGGAGAGTCGTCCAAGTGGTTCTGGCGTAGCCCGCAGGTGATTTTGGCGTGTCCGGCAGGTTCCGCCGTCTCGGCGGGGTTCGTGGCCGTCCGTGGTTCCCTTCCGACGTGTTTCCCTTTTCCGGAGGTGGTTCTGGCACGTCTAAGGTGGTTCCGGATGCCCGGCACGTCATCCCAGAGAGTCCTCTAAGTGGTTCTGGCATAACACACAGGTGATTTTGCCGTGTCTGGCATCTTGTTCCGTTGTGCTTGGCAGGTGTTTCAGGCTTGGAAGGCAGGTGGTTCCAGACTGTCCAGGACGTGTTTCCAGCTTCTCCGGCAGGTGGTTCTGGTACGTCTGAGAGGTGGTTCCGCCATGGCTGGCAGGCGATTCCGGACCGTCCCCCAGGTGGTTCTGGCATAGCCAGCATTTGATATTCGCCTGTCCGGCAGGTGGTTCCAGCGAGTCGAACAGGTGGCTCCGGCGTGCTCGGCAGGTGGTTCCGGTCTCTCCGGTAGGTGATTCCGGCGTGTCCGGCACGTGCTTCCGGCACGTCTGAGAGGTGGTTCCGGCATGCGCGACAGGTGATTTCGGAGTGTCCGCCAGGTGGTTCTGGCGTACCCGGCAGGTGATTTTGGCGTGTCCGGCAGGTGTTTCTGGCGAGTCGAGCAGGTGGCTCCGGCATGCTCGGCAGATGCTTCCGGCGTCTCCGGCACGTGGTTCTGGTGTGTCTGAGAGCTGGTTCCGGCATGTCCGGCAGATGATTCCGGAGTGTCCGCCAAGTGGTTCTGGCATACCCGGCTGGTGATTTGGGCATGTCACGTAGGTGGTTCTGGCGAGTCGAGCAGGTGGCTCCGGCGTGCTCGACAGGTTGTTCAGACGGGTCTGGCAGGTGTTTTCCGTCTGTTCGGGGTGTGGTTCCAGCATCTCATGCACATGGTTCTGGCACGTCTGAGATGTGGTTCCGGTCGGCCCGACAGGTGTTTCCACAGTGTCCGCCAAGTGGTACTGGGGTAGTTGGCAGGTGATTTTGGCATGACGGGCCGGTGGTTCCAGCAAGCACGGCAGGTGATTCCGAAGTGTTCCCCAACTGGTTGTGGCGTAGCCAGCAGGTGATTTTTGCGTGTCCGGCAGGTGGTTCTGGCGAGTCGAGCAGGTGGTTCCGGCGTGCTCCGCAAGTGCTTCCAGGGTCATTGGCACGTGGTTCTGGCATATCTGAGAGGTGGTTCCGGCATGCCCGGCAGGTGATTCCGGAGTGTTCGCCAAGTGTTTCCGGTGTAGCCGGCAGGTGATTTTGCATGTCCAGCGGTCGTTCCGGCGGGTCGAGCCGGTGGTTCCGGCGTGTCCGGCATGTGGTTCCGGTCTGTCCGGCAGGTGGTACTGTGGTGTCCGGCACGAGGTTCAGTCTGAGAGGCTGTGCCGGCATTCCCCTCACGTGATTCCGGCTTGTCCCCGAAGTGGTGCTGGTGTAGCGGGCAGGTGATTTTGGCGTGTCCGGCAGGTGGTTCAGGCGAGTTGAGCAGGTGGTTGCGACGTGCTCGGCAGGTGCTTCCGGCGTCTCCGACACTTGTTTCTGGCACATCTGACTGGTGGTTCCGGCATGCCCAAAAGTTGATTCCGGTCTGTCCGGTAGGTGGTTCCGGCGTGCACGGCACGTGGTTCTGGAACGTGTCAGAGGTGGTTGCGTATGCCCAACAGGTGATTCCGGACTGTCCGCCACGTGCTTCTGGCACGTCTGAGAGGTGGTTCCAACATGCCCGGCAGGTCATTTCGGAGAGTCGTCCAAGTGGTTCTGGCGTAGCCCGCAGGTGATTTTGGCGTGTCCGGCAGGTGGTTCCCGTGCTCGCCAGGTGGTTCAGGCATGGCCGTCACGTGGTTCCAGTCTGTCCAGGACGTGTTTCCAGTTTCTCCGGCAAATGGTTCTGGTACGTCTGAGAGGTGGTTCCGCCATGGCTGGCAGGTGATCCCCGACTGTACCCCAGGTGGTTCTGGCATAGCCAGCAGTTGATAGTGGCCTGTCCGGCAGGTGGTTCCAGCGAGTCAAACAGGTGGCTCCGGCGTTCTTGTCAGGTGGTTCCGGTCTGTCCGGTAGGTGTTTCCGGCGTGTCTGGCACGTGCTTCTGGCACGTCTGAGAGGTGGTTCCGGCATGCGCGGCACGTGATTCCGTAGTGTCCGCCAGGTGGTTCTGGCATACCCGGCAGGTGATTTTGGCGTGTCCGGCAGGTGTTTCTGGCGAGTCGAGCAGGTGGCTCCAGCATGCTCGGCAGGTGCTTCCGGCGTCTCCGGCACTTGGTTCTGGTGTGTCTGAGAGCTGGTTCCGCCATGTCCGGCAGATGATTCCGGAGTGTCCGCCAAGTGGTTCTGGCATACCCAGCAGGTGATTTTGGCGTGTCAGGGAGGTGGTACCGGTGAGTCGAGCAGGTGGTTCCGGCGTGCTCAGCAGGTGGTTCAGGTGGTTCTGGCAGGTGGTATCCGTCTGTTCGGGGTGTGGTTCCAGCATCTCATGAACACGTTTCTGGCACGTCTGAGATGTGGTTCCAGCCGGCCCGACAGGTGTTTCCGCAGTGTCCGCCAAGCGGTTCTGGCGTAGTTGGCAGGTGATTTTGGCATGACTGGCAGGTGGTTCCAGCATGCCTGGCAGGTGATTCCAAATTGTTCACCAACTGGTTGTGGCGTAGCCGGCTGGTGATTTTTGCATGATCGGCAGGTGGTTCTGGCGAGTCGAGCAGGTGGTTCCGGCCTGCTCGGCTGGTGCTTCCGGGGTCATTGGCACGGGGTTCTGGCATGTCTGAGAGGTGGTTCCTGCATGCCCGGCAAGTGATTCCGGAGTGTTCGCCAAGTGGTTCTGGCATAGTCGGCAGGTGATTTTGGCATGTCCGGCAGGTGGTTCAGGCGAGTTGAGCAGGTGGTTCCAACGTGCTTGGCAGGTGCTTCCGGCGTCTCCGGCACGTGTTTCTGGCACATCTGACAGGTGGTTCCGGCATGCCCGAAAGGTGATTCCGGTCTGTCCGGTAGGTGGTTCCAGCCTGCACGGCATGTGGTTCTGGTACGTCTCAGAGGTGGTTGCGCATGCCCAACAGGTGATTCCGGACTGTCCGCCACATGGTTCTGGCACGTCTGAGAGGTGGTTCCGGCATGCCCGGCAGGTCATCCCAGAGAGTCCTCCAAGTGGTTCTGGCATAACACGCAGGTGATTTTGGCGTGTCTGGCAGGTTGTTCCGTTGTGCTTGGCAGGTGGTTCAGGCTTGGCCGGCAGGTGGTTCCAGACTGTCCAGGACGTGTTTCCAGCTTCTCCGGCAGGTGGTTCTGGTACGTCTGAGAGGTGGTTCCGCCATGGCTGGCAGGCGATTCCGGACCGTCCCCCAGGTGGTTCTGGCATAGCCAGCAGTTGATATTGGCCTGTCCGGCAGGTGGTTCCAGCGAGTCGAACAGGTGGCTCCGGCGTGCTCGGCAGGTGGTTTCGGTCTGTCCGGTAGGTGATTCCGGCGTGTCCGGCACGTGCTTCCGGCACGTCTGAGAGGTGGTTCCGGCATGCGCGACAGGTGATTTCGGAGTGTCCGCCAGGTGGTTCTGGCGTACCCGGCAGGTGATTTTGGCGTGTCCGGCAGGTGTTTCTGGCGAGTCGAGCAGGTGGCTCCAGCATGCTCGGCAGGTGCTTCCGGCGTCTCCGGCACGTGGTTCTGGTGTGTCTGAGAGCTGGTTCCGGCATGTCCGGCAGATGATTCCGGAGTGTCCGCCAAGTGGTTCTGGCATACCCGGCTGGTGATTTGGGCATGTCAGGTAGGTGGTTCCGGCGAGTCGAGCAGGTGGCTCCGGACTGGTCTGGCAGGTGTTTTCCGTCTGTTCGGGGTGTGGTTCCAGCATCTCATGCACATGGTTCTGGCACGTCTGAGATGTGGTTCCGGCCGGCCCGACAGGTGTTTCCACAGTGTCCGCCAAGTGGTACTGGCGTAGTTGGCAGGTGATTTTGGCATGACCGGCAGGTGGTTCCAGCAAGCCCGGCAGGTGATTCCGAAGTGTTCCCCAACTGGTTGTGGCGTAGCCGGCAGGTGATTTTTGCGTGTCCGGCAGGTGGTTCTGGCGAGTCGAGCAGGTGGTTCCGGCGTGCTCGGCAGGTGCTTCCGGGGTCATTGGCACGTGGTTCTGGCATATCTGAGAGGTGGTTCCGGCATGCCCGGCAGGTGATTCCGGAGTGTTCGCCAAGTGTTTCCGGCGTAGCCGGCAGGTGATTTTGCATGTCCAGCGGTCGTTCCGGCGGGTCGAGCCAGTGGTTCCGGCGTGTCCGGCAGGTGGTTCCGGTCTGTCCGGCAGGTGGTTCTGTGGTGTCCGGCACGAGGTTCAGTCTGAGAGGCTGTGCCGGCATGCCCCTCACGTGATTCCGGCTTGTCCCCGAAGTGGTGCTGGTGTAGCGGTCAGGTGATTTTGGCGTGTCCGGCAGGTGGTTCAGGCGAGTTGAGCAGGTGGTTGCGACGTGCTCGGCAGGTGCTTCCGGCGTCTCCGGCACGTGTTTCTGGCACATCTGACTGGTGGTTCCGGCATGCCCAAAAGTTGATTCCGGTCTGTCCGGTAGGTGGTTCCGGCGTGCACGGCACGTGGTTCTGGTACGTGTCAGAGGTGGTTGCGTATGCCCAACAGGTGATTCCGGACTGTCCGCCACGTGCTTCTGGCACGTCTGAGAGGTGGTTCCAACATGCCCGGCAGGTCATTTCGGAGAGTCGTCCAAGTGGTTCTGGCGTAGCCCGCAGGTGATTTTGGCGTGTCCGGCAGGTGGTTCCGCCGTGCTCGGCAGGTGGTTCAGGCATGGCCGTCACGTGGTTCCAGTCTGTCCAGGACGTGTTTCCAGCTTCTCCGGCAGGTGGTTCTGGTACGTCTGAGAGGTGGTTCCGCCATGGCTGGCAGGTGATCCCGGACTGTCCCCCAGGTGGTTCTGGCATAGCCAGCAGTTGATATTGGCCTGTCCGGCAGGTGGTTCCAGCGAGTCGAACAGGTGGCTCCGGCGTTCTTGGCAGGTGGTTCCGGTCTGTCCGGTAGGTGTTTCCGGCGTGTCCGGCACGTGCTTCCGGCACGTCTGAGAGGTGGTTCCGGCATGCGCGGCAGGTGATTCCGTAGTGTCCGTCAGGTGGTTCTGGCATACCCGGCAGGTGATTTTGGCGTGTCCGGCAGGTGTTTCTGGCGAGTCGAGCAGGTGGCTCCGGCATGCTCGGCAGGTGCTTCCGGCGTCTCCGGCACGTGGTTCTGGTGTGTCTGAGAGCTGGTTCCGGCATGTCCAGCAGATGATTCCGGAGTGTCCGCCAAGTGGTTCTGGCATACCCAGCAGGTGATTTTGGCGTGTCAGGGAGGTGGTACCGGTGAGTCGAGCAGGTGGTTCCGGCGTGCTCAGCAGGTGGTTCAGGCGGTTCTGGCAGGTGGTATCCGTCTGTTCGGGGTCTGGTTCCAGCATCTCATGAACACGTTTCTGGCACGTCTGAGATGTGGTTCCGGCCGGCCCGACAGGTGTTTCCGCAGTGTCCGCCAAGCGGTTCTGGCGTAGTTGGCAGGTGATTTTGGCATGACTGGCAGGTGGTTCCAGCAAGCCTGGCAGGTGATTCCAAAGTGTTCACCAACTGGTTGTGGCGTAGCCGGCAGGTGATTTTTGCGTGATCGGCAGGTGGTTCTGGCGAGTCGAGCAGGTGGTTCCGGCGTGCTCGGCTGGTGCTTCCGGGGTCATTGGCACGGGGTTCTGGCATGTCTGAGAGGTGGTTCCCGCATGCCCGGCAAGTGATTCCGGAGTGTTCGCCAAGTGGTTCTGGCATAGTCGGCAGGTGATTTTGGCATGTCCGGCAGGTGGTTCAGGCGAGTTGAGCAGGTGGTTCCAACTTGCCTGGCAGGTGCTTCCGGCGTCTCCGGCACGTGTTTCTGGCACATCTGACAGGTGGTTCCGGCATGCCCGAAAGGTGATTCCGGTCTGTCCGGTAGGTGGTTCCAGCCTGCACGGCATGTCGTTCTGGTATGTCTCAGAGGTGGTTGCGCATGCCCAACAGGTGATTCCGGACTGTCCGCCACATGGTTCTGGCACGTCTGAGAGGTGGTTCCGGCATGCCCGGCAGGTCATCCCAGAGAGTCCTCCAAGTGGTTCTGGCATAACACGCAGGTGATTTTGGCGTGTCTGGCAGGTTGTTCCGTTGTGCTTGGCAGGTGGTTCAGGCTTGGCCGGCAGGTGGTTCCAGACTGTCCAGGACGTGTTTCCAGCTTCTCCGGCAGGTGGTTCTGGTACGTCTGAGAGGTGGGTCCGCCATGGCTGGCAGGTGGTTCCGGACCGTCCCCCAGGTGGTTCTGGCATAGCCAGCAGTTCATATTGGCCTGTCCGGCAGGTGGTTCCAGCGAGTCGAACAGGTGGCTCCGGCGTGATCGGCAGGTGGTTCCGGTCTGTCCGGTAGGTGATTCCGGCGTGTCCGGCACGTGCTTCCGGCACGTCTGAGAGGTGGTTCCGGCATGCGCGACAGGTGATTTCGGAGTGTCCGCCAGGTGGTTCTGGCGTACCCGGCAGGTGATTTTGGCGTGTCCGGCAGGTGTTTCTGGCGAGTCGAGCAGGTGGCTCCGGCATGCTCGGCAGGTGCTTCCGGCGTCTCCGGCACGTGGTTCTGGTGTGTCTGAGAGCTGGTTCCGGCATGTCCGGCAGATGATTCCGGAGTGTCCGCCAAGTGGTTCTGGCATACCCGGCTGGTGATTTGGGCATGTCAGGTAGGTGGCTCCGGCGAGCTCGAGCAGGTGGCTCCGACTGGTCTGGCAGGTGCTTTCCGTCTGTTCGGGGTGTGGTTCCAGCATCTCATGCACATGGTTCTGGCACGTCTGAGATGTGGTTCCGGCCGGCCCGACAGGTGTTTCCGCAGTGTCCGCCAAGTGGTACTGGCGTAGTTGGCAGGTGATTTTGGCATGACCGGCAGGTGGTTCCAGCAAGCCCGGCAGGTGATTCCGAAGTGTTCACCAACTGGTTGTGGCGTAGCCGGCAGGTGATTTTTGCGTGATCCGGCAGGTGGTTCTGGCGAGTCGAGCAGGTGGTTCCGGCGTGCTCGGCTGGTGCTTCCGGGGTCATTGGCACGTGGTTCTGGCATATCTGAGAGGTGGTTCTGGCATGCCCGGCGGGTGATTCCGGAGTGTTCGCCAAGTGTTTCCGGCGTAGCCGGCAGGTGATTTTGCATGTCCAGCGGTCGTTCCGGCGGGTCGAGCCGGTGGTTCCGGCGTGTCCGGCAGGTGGTTCTGGTCTGTCCGGCAGGTGGTTCTGTGGTGTCCGGCACGAGGTTCAGTCCGAGAGGCTGTGCCGGCATGCCCCTCACGTGATTCCGGCTTGTCCCCGAAGTGGTGCTGGTGTAGCGGGCAGGTGATTTTGGCATGTCCGGCAGGTGGTTCAGGCGAGTTGAGCAGGTTCTTGCGACGTGCTCGGCAGGTGCTTCCGGCGTCTCCGGCACGTGTTTCTGGCACATCTGACTGGTGGTTCCCGCTTGCCCAAAAGTTGATTCCGGTCTGTCCGGTAGGTGGTTCCGGCGTGCACGGCACGTGGTTCTGGTACGTGTCAGAGGTGGTTGCGTATGCCCAACATGTGATTCCGGACTGTCCGCCACGTGCTTCTGGCACGTCTGAGAGGTGGTTCCAACATGCCCGGCAGGTCATTTCGGAGAGTCGTCCAAGTGGTTCTGGCGTAGCCCGCAGGTGACTTTGGCGTGTCCGGCAGGTGGTTCCGCCGTGCTCGGCAGGTGGTTCAGGCATGGCCGTCACGTGGTTCCAGTCTGTCCAGGACGTGTTACCAGCTTCTCCGGCAGGTGGTTCTGGTACGTCTGAGAGGTGGTTCCGCCATGGCTGGCAGGTGATCCCGGACTGTCCCCCAGGTGGTTCTTGCATAGCCAGCAGTTGATATTGGCCTGTCCGGCAGGTGGTTCCAGCGAGTCGAACAGGTGGCTCCGGCGTTCTTGGCAGGTGGTTCCGGTCTGTCCGGTAGGTGTTTCCGGCGTGTCTGGCACGTGCTTCCGGCACGTCTGAGAGGTGGTTCCGGCATGCGCGGCAGGTGATTCCGTAGTGTCCGTCATGTGGTTCTGGCATAACAGGCAGGTGATTTTGGCGTGTCCGTCAGGTGTTTCTGGCGAGTCGAGCAGGTGGCTCCGGCATGCTCGGCAGGTGCTTCCGGCGTCTCCGGCACTTGGTTCTGGTGTGTCTGAGAGCTGGTTCCGGCATGTCCGGCAGATGATTCCGGAGTGTCCGCCAAGTGGTTCTGGCATACCCAGCAGGTGATTTTGGCGTGTCAGGGAGGTGGTACCGGTGAGTCGAGCAGGTGGTTCCGGCGTGCTCAGCAGGTGGTTCAGGCGGTTCTGGCAGGTGGTATCCGTCTGTTCGGGGTGTGGTTCCAGCATCTCATGAACACGTTTCTGGCACGTCTGAGATGTGGTTCCGGCCGGCCCGACAGGTGTTTCCGCAGTGTCCGCCAAGCGGTTCTGGCGTAGTTGGCAGGTGATTTTGGCATGACTGGCAGGTGGTTCCAGCAAGCCTGGCAGGTGATTCCAAAGTGTTCACCAACTGGTTGTGGCGTAGCCGGCAGGTGATTTTTGCGTGATCGGCAGGTGGTTCTGGCGAGTCGAGCAGGTGGTTCCGGCGTGCTCGGCTGGTGCTTCCGGGGTCATTGGCACGGGGTTCTGGCATGTCTGAGACGTGGTTCCTGCATGCCCGGCAAGTGATTCCGGAGTGTTCGCCAAGTGGTTCTGGCATAGTCGGCAGGTGATTTTGGCATGTCCGGCAGGTGGTTCAGGCGAGTTGAGCAGGTGGTTCCAACGTGCTTGGCAGGTGCTTCCGGCGTCTCCGGCACGTGTTTCTGGCACATCTGACAGGTGGTTCCGGCATGCCCGAAAGGTGATTCCGGTCTGTCCGGTAGGCGGTTCCAGCCTGCACGGCATGTGGTTCTGGTACGTCTCAGAGGTGGTTGCGCATGCCCAACAGGTGATTCCGGACTGTCCGCCACATGGTTCTGGCACGTCTGAGAGGTGGTTCCGGCATGCCCGGCATGTCATCCCAGAGAGTCCTCCAAGTGGTTCTGGCATAACACGCAGGTGATTTTGGCGTGTCTGGCAGGTTGTTCCGTTGTGCTTGGCAGGTGGTTCAGGCTTGGCCGGCAGGTGGTTCCAGACTGTCCAGGACGTGTTTCCAGCTTCTCCGGCAGGTGGTTCTGGTACGTCTGAGAGGTGGTTCCGCCATGGCTGGCAGGCGATTCCGGACCGTCCCCCAGGTGGTTCTGGCATAGCCAGCAGTTGATATTGGCCTGTCCGGCAGGTGGTTCCAGCGATTCGAACATGTGGCTCCGGCGTGCTCGGCAGGTGGTTCCGGTCTGTCGGTAGGTGATTCCGGCGTGTCCGGCACGTGCTTCTGGCACGTCTGAGAGGTGGTTCCGGCATGCGCGAGAGGTGGTTTCGGAGTGTCCGCCAGGTGGTTCTGGCCTACCCGGCAGGTGATTTTGGTGTGTCCGGCAGGTGTTTCCGGCGAGTCGAGCAGGTGGCTCCGGCATGCTCGGCAGGTGCTTCCGGTGTCTCCGGCACGTGGTTCTGGTGTGTCTGAGAGCTGGTTCCAGCATGTCCGGCAGATGATTCCGGAGTGTCCGCCAAGTGGTTCTGGCATACCCGGCTGGTGATTTGGGCATGTCAGGTAGGTGGTTCCGGCGAGCTCGGCAGGTGGTGGTGTCAGACGGGTCTGGCAGGTGTTTTCCGTCTGTTCGGGGTGTGGTTCCAGCATCTCATGCACATGGTTCTGGCACGTCTGAGATGTGGTTCCGGCCGGCCCGACAGGTGTTTCCACAGTGTCCGCCAAGTGGTACTGGCGTAGTTGGCAGGTGATTTTGGCATGACCGGCAGGTGGTTCCAGCAAGCCCGGCAGGTGATTCCGAAGTGTTCCCCAACTGGTTGTGGCGTAGCCGGCAGGTGATTTTTGCGTGTCCGGCAGGTGGTTCTGGCGAGTCGAGCAGGTGGTTCCGGCGTGCTCGGCAGGTGCTTCCGGGGTCATTGGCACGTGGTTCTGGCATATCTGAGAGGTGGTTCTGGCATGCCCGGCGGGTGATTCCGGAGTGTTCGCCAAGTGTTTCCGGCGTAGCCGGCAGGTGATTTTGCATGTCCAGCGGTCGTTCCGGCGGGTCGAGCCGGTGGTTCCGGCGTGTCCGGCAGGTGGTTCTGGTGTGTCCGGCAGGTGGTTCTGTGGTGTCCGGCACGAGGTTCAGTCCGAGAGGCTGTGCCGGCATGCCCCTCACGTGATTCCGGCTTGTCCCCGAAGTGGTGCTGGTGTAGCGGGCAGGTGATTTTGGCGTGTCCGGCAGGTGGTTCAGGCGAGTTGAGCAGGTGGTTGCGACGTGCTCGGCAGGTGCTTCCGGCGTCTCCGGCACGTGTTTCTGGCACATCTGACTGGTGGTTCCGGCATGCCCAAAAGTTGATTCCGGTCTGTCCGGTAGGTGGTTCCGGCGTGCACGGCACGTGGTTCTGGTACGTGTCAGAGGTGGTTGCGTATGCCCAACAGGTGATTCCGGACTGTCCGCCACGTGCTTCTGGCACGTCTGAGAGGTGGTTCCAACATGCCCGGCAGGTCATTTCGGAGAGTCGTCCAAGTGGTTCTGGCGTAGCCCGCAGGTGATTTTGGCGTGTCCGGCAGGTGGTTCCGCCGTGCTCGGCAGGTGGTTCAGGCATGGCCGTCACGTGGTTCCAGTCTGTCCAGGACGTGTTTCCAGCTTCTCCGGCAGGTGGTTCTGGTACGTCTGAGAGGTGGTTCCGCCATGGCTGGCAGGTGATCCCGGACTGTCCCCCAGGTGGTTCTGGCATAGCCAGCAGTTGATATTGGCCTGTCCGGCAGGTGGTTCCAGCGAGTCGAACAGGTGGCTCCGGCGTTCTTGGCAGGTGGTTCCGGTCTGTCCGGTAGGTGTTTCCGGCGTGTCTGGCACGTGCTTCCGGCACGTCTGAGAGGTGGTTCCGGCATGCGCGGCAGGTGATTCCGTAGTGTCCGCCAGGTGGTTCTGGCATACCCGGCAGGTGATTTTGGCGTGTCCGGCAGGTGTTTCTGGCGAGTCGAGCAGGTGGCTCCGGCATGCTCGGCAGGTGCTTCCGGCGTCTCCGGCACGTGGTTCTGGTGTGTCTGAGAGCTGGTTCCGGCATGTCCGGCAGATGATTCCGGAGTGTCCGCCAAGTGGTTCTGGCATACCCGGCAGGTGATTTTGGCGTGTCAGGGAGGTGGTACCGGTGAGTCGAGCAGGTGGTTCCGGCGTGCTCAGCAGGTGGTTCAGGTGGTTCTGGCAGGTGGTATCCGTCTGTTCGGGGTGTGGTTCCAGCATCTCATGAACACGTTTCTGGCACGTCTGAGATGTGGTTCCGGCCGGCCCGACAGGTGTTTCCGCAGTGTCCGCCAAGTGGTTCTGGCGTAGTTGGCAGGTGATTTTGGCATGACTGGCAGGTGGTTCCAGCAAGCCTGGCAGGTGATTCCGAAGTGTTCACCAACTGGTTGTGGCGTAGCCGGCAGGTGATTTTTGCGTGATCGGCAGGTGGTTCTGGCGAGTCGAGCAGGTGGTTCCGGCGTGCTCGGCTGGTGCTTCCGGGGTCATTGGCACGTGGTTCTGGCATGTCTGAGAGGTGGTTCCGGCATGTCCGGCAAGTGATTCCGGAGTGTTCGCCAAGTGGTTCTGGCATAGTCGGCAGGTGATTTTGGCATGTCCGGCAGGTGGTTCAGGCGAGTTGAGCAGGTGGTTCCGACGTGCTTGGCAGGTGCTTCCGGCGTCTCCGGCACGTGTTTCTGGCACATCTGACAGGTGGTTCCGGCATGCCCGAAAGCTGATTCCGGTCTGTCCGGTAGGTGGTTCCAGCCTGCACGGCATGTGGTTCTGGTACGTCTCAGAGGTGGTTGCGCATGCCCAACAGGTGATTCCGGACTGTCCGCCACGTGGTTCTGGCACGTCTGAGAGGTGGTTCCGGCATGCCCGGCAGGTCATCGCAGAGAGTCCTCCAAGTGGTTCTGGCATAACACGCAGGTGATTTTGGCGTGTCTGGCAGGTTGTTCCGTTGTGCTTGGCAGGTGGTTCAGGCTTGGCCGGCAGGTGGTTCCAGACTGTCCAGGACGTGTTTCCAGCTTCTCCGGCAGGTGGTTCTGGTACGTCTGAGAGGTGGTTCCGGCATGTCCGGCAGATGATTCCGGAGTGTGCGCCAGGTGGTTCTGGCATACCCGGCAGGTGATTTTGGCGTGTCCGGTAGGTGTTTCTGGCGAGTCGAGCAGGTGGCTCCGGCGTGCTCGGCAGGTTGTTCAGACGGGTCTGGCAGGTGTTTTCCGTCTGTTCGGGGTGTGGTTCCAGCATCTCATGCACATGGTTCTGGCACGTCTGAGATGTGGTTCCGGCCGGCCCGACAGGTGTTTCCACAGTGTCCGCCAAGTGGTACTGGCGTAGTTGGCAGGTGATTTTGGCATGACCGGCAGGTGGTTCCAGCAAGCCCGGCAGGTGATTCCGAAGTGTTCCCCAACTGGTTGTGGCGTAGCCGGCAGGTGATTTCTGCGTGTCCGGCAGGTGGTTCTGGCGAGTCGAGCAGGTGGTTTCGGCGTGCTCGGCAGGTGCTTCCGGGGTCATTGGCACGTGGTTCTGGCATATCTGAGAGGTGGTTCCGGCATGTCCGTCAGGTGATTCCGGAGTGTTCGCCAAGTGTTTCCGGCGTAGCCGGCAGGTGATTTTGCATGTCTAGCGGTCGTTCCGGCGGGTCGAGCCTGTGGTTCCGGCGTGTCCGGCAGGTGGTTCCGGTCTGTCCGGCAGGTGGTTCTGTGGTGTCCGGCACGAGGTTCAGTCCGAGAGGCTGTGCCGGCATGCCCCTCACGTGATTCCGGCTTGTCCCCGAAGTGGTGCTGGTGTAGCCGGCAGGTGATTTTGGCGTGTCCGGCAGGTGGTTCAGGCGAGTTGAGCAGGTGGTGGCGACGTGCTCGGCAGGTGCTTCCGGCGTCTCCGGCACGTGTTTCTGGCACATCTGACAGGTGGTTCCGGCATGCCCGAAACTTGATTCCGGTCTGTCCGGTAGGTGGTTCCGGCGTGCACGGCACGTGGTTCTGGTACGTGTCAGAGGTGGTTGCGTATGCCCAACAGGTGATTCCGGACTGTCCGCCACGTGCTTCTGGCACGTCTGAGAGGTGGTTCCAACATGCCCGGCAGGTCATTTCGGAGAGTCGTCCAAGTGGTTCTGGCGTAGCCCGCAGGTGATTTTGGCGTGTCCGGCAGGTGGTTCCGCCGTGCTCGGCAGGTGGTTCAGGCTTGGCCGTCAAGTGGTTCCAGTCTGTCCAGGACGTGTTTCCAGCTTCTCCGGCAGGTGGTTCTGGTACGTCTGAGAGGTGGTTCCGCCATGGCTGGCAGGTGATCCCGGACTGTCCCCCAGGTGGTTCTGGCATAGCCAGCAGTTGATATTGGCCTGTCCGGCAGGTGGTTCCAGCGAGTCGAACAGGTGGCTCCGGCGTTCTTGGCAGGTGGTTCCGGTCTGTCCGGTAGGTGTTTCCGGCGTGTCCGGCACGTGCTTCCGGCAGGTCTGAGAGTTGGTTCCGGCATGCGCGACAGGTGATTTCGGAGTGTCCGCCAGGTGGTTCTGGCATACCCGGCAGGTGATTTAGGTGTGTCCGGCAGGTGTTTCTGGCGAGTCGAGCAGGTGGCTCCGGCATGCTCGGCAGGTGCTTCCGGCGTCTCCGGCACTTGGTTCTGGTGTGTCTGAGAGCTGGTTCCGGCATGTCCGGCAGATGATTCCGGAGTGTCCGCCAAGTGGTTCTGGCATACCCAGCAGGTGATTTTGGCGTGTCAGGGAGGTGGTACCGGTGAGTCGAGCAGGTGGTTCCGGCGTGCTCAGCAGGTGGTTCAGGCGGTTCTGGCAGGTGGTATCCGTCTGTTCGGGGTGTGGTTCCAGCATCTCATGAACACGTTTCTGGCACGTCTGAGATGTGGTTCCGGCCGGCCCGACAGGTGTTTCCGCAGTGTCCGCCAAGCGGTTCTGGCGTAGTTGGCAGGTGATTTTGGCATGACTGGCAGGTGGTTCCAGCAAGCCTGGCAGGTGATTCCAAAGTGTTCACCAACTGGTTGTGGCGTAGCCGGCAGGTGATTTTTGCGTGATCGGCAGGTGGTTCTGGCGAGTCGAGCAGGTGGTTCCGGCGTGCTCGGCTGGTGCTTCCGGGGTCATTGGCACGGGGTTCTGGCATGTCTGACAGGTGGTTCCTGCATGCCCGGCAAGTGATTCCGGAGTGTTCGCCAAGTGGTTCTGGCATAGTCTGCAGGTGATTTTGGCATGTCCGGCAGGTGGTTCAGGCGAGTTGAGCAGGTGGTTCCAACGTGCTTGGCAGGTGCTTCCGGCGTCTCCGGCACGTGTTTCTGGCACATCTGACAGGTGGTTCCGGCATGCCCGAAAGGTGATTCCGGTCTGTCCGGTAGGTGGTTCCAGCCTGCACGGCATGTGGTTCTGGTACGTCTCAGAGGTGGTTGCGCATGCCCAACAGGTGATTCCGGACTGTCCGCAACATGGTTCTGGCACGTCTGAGAGGTGGTTCCAACATGCCCGGCAGGTCATCCCAGAGAGTCCTCCAAGTGGTTCTGGCATAACACGCAGGTGATTTTGGCGTGTCTGGCAGGTTGTTCCGTTGTGCTTGGCAGATGGTTCAGGCTTGGCCGGCTGGTGGTTCCAGACTGTCCAGGACGTGTTTCCAGCTTCTCCGGCAGGTGGTTCTGGTACGTCTGAGAGGTGGGTCCGCCATGGCTGGCAGGTGATTCCGGACCGTCCCCCAGGTGGTTCTGGCATAGCCAGCAGTTGATATTGGCCTGTCCGGCAGGTGGTTCCAGCGAGTCGAACAGGTGGCTCCGGCGTGCTCGGCAGGTGGTTCCGGTCTGTCCGGTAGGTGATTCCGGCGTGTCCGGCACGTGCTTCTGGCACGTCTGAGAGGTGGTTCCGGCATGAGCGAGAGGTGGTTTCGGAGTGTCCGCCAGGTGGTTCTGGCGTACCCGGCATGTGATTTTGGCGTGTCCGGCAGGTGTTTCCGGCGAGTCGAGCAGGTGACTCCGGCCTGCTCGGCAGGTGCTTCCGGCGTCTCCGGCACGTGGTTCTGGTGTGTCTGAGAGCTGGTTCCGGCGTGTCCGGCAGATGATTCCGGAGTGTCCGCCAAGTGGTTCTGGCATACCCGGCTGGTGATTTGGGCATGTCAGGTAGGTGGCTCCAGCATGCTCGGCAGGTTGTTCAGACGGTTCTGGCAGGTGTTTTCCGTCTGTTCGGGGTGTGGTTCCAGCATCTCATGCCCATGGTTCTGGCACGTCTGAGATGTGGTTCCGGCCGGCTCGACAGGTGTTTCCACAGTGTCCGCCAAGTGGTACTGGCGTAGTTGGCAGGTGATTTTGGCATGACCGGCAGGTGGTTCCAGCAAGCCCGGCAGGTGATTCCGAAGTGTTCCCCAACTGGTTGTGGCGTAGCCGGCAGTTGATTTTTGCGTGTCCGGCAGGTGGTTCTGGCGAGTCGAGCAGGTGGTTCCGGCGTGCTCGGCAGGTGCTTCCGGGGTCATTGGCACGTGGTTCTGGCATATCTGAGAGGTGGTTCCGGCATGCCCGGCAGGTGATTCCGGAGTGTTCGCCAAGTGTTTCCGGCGTAGCCGGCAGGTGATTTTGCATGTCCAGCGGTCGTTCCGGCGGGTCGAGCTGGTGGTTCCGGCGTGTCCGGCAGGTGGTTCCGGTATGTCTGGAAGGTGGTTCTGTGGTGTCAGGCACGAGGTTCAGTCTGAGAGGCTGTGCCGGCATGCCCCTCACGTGATTCCGTCTTGTCCCCGAAGTGGTGCTGTTGTAGCGGGCAGGTGATTTTGGCGTGTCCGGCAGGTGGTTCAGGCGAGTTGAGCAGGTGGTTGCGACGTGCTCGGCAGGTGCTTCCGGCGTCTCCGGCACGTGTTTCTGGCACATCTGACTGGTGGTTCCGGCATGCCCAAAAGTTGATTCCGGTCTGTCCGGTAGGTGGTTCCGGCGTGCACGGCACGTGGTTCTGGTACGTGTCAGAGGTGGTTGCGTATGCCCAACAGGTGATTCCGGACTGTCCGCCACGTGCTTCTGGCACGTCTGAGAGGTGGTTCCAACATGCCCGGCAGGTCATTTCGGAGAGTCGTCCAAGTGGTTCTGGCGTAGCCCGCAGGTGATTTTGGCGTGTCCGGCAGGTGGTTCCGCCGTGCTCGGCAGGTGGTTCAGGCATGGCCGTCACGTGGTTCCAGTCTGTCCAGGACGTGTTTCCAGCTTCTCCGGCAGGTGGTTCTGGTACGTCTGAGAGGTGGTTCTGCCATGGCTGGCAGGTGATCCCGGACTGTCCCCCAGGTGGTTCTGGCATAGCCAGCAGTTGATATTGGCCTGTCCGGCAGGTGGTTCCAGCGAGTCGAACAGGTGGCTCCGGCGTTCTTGGCAGGTGGTTCCGGTCTGTCCGGTAGGTGTTTCCGGCGTGTCTGGCACGTGCTTCCGGCACGTCTGAGAGGTGGTACTGTCATGGCGGCAGGTGATTCCGGAGTGTCCGCCAGGTGGTTCTGGCGTACCCGGCAGGTGATTTTGGCGTGTCCGGCAGGTGTTTCTGGCGAGTCGAGCAGGTGGCTCCGGCATGCTCGGCAGGTGCTTCCGGCGTCTCCGGCACTTGGTTCTGGTGTGTCTGAGAGCTGGTTCCGGCATGTCCGGCAGATGATTCCGGAGTGTCCGCCAAGTGGTTCTGGCATACCCAGCAGGTGATTTTGGCGTGTCAGGGAGGTGGTACCGGTGAGTCGAGCAGGTGGTTCCGGCGTGCTCAGCAGGTGGTTCAGGCGGTTCTGGCAGGTGGTATCCGTCTGTTCGGGGTGTGGTTCCAGCATCTCATGAACACGTTTCTGGCACGTCTGAGATGTGGTTCCAGCCGGCCCGACAGGTGTTTCCGCAGTGTCCGCCAAGCGGTTCTGGCGTAGTTGGCAGGTGATTTTGGCATGACTGGCAGGTGGTTCCAGCAAGCCTGGCAGGTGATTCCAAAGTGTTCAGCAACTGGTTGTGGCGTAGCCGGCAGGTGATTTTTGCGTGATCGGCAGGTGGTTCTGGCGAGTCGAGCAGGTGGTTCCGGCGTGCTCGGCTGGTGCTTCCGGGGTCAATGGCACGGGGTTCTGGCATGTCTGAGAGGTGGTTCCTGCATGCCCGGCAAGTGATTCCGGAGTGTTCGCCAAGTGGTTGTGGCATAGTCGGCAGGTGATTTTGGCATGTCCGGCAGGTGGTTCAGGCGAGTTGAGCAGGTGGTTCCAACGTGCTTGGCAGGTGCTTCCGGCGTCTCCGGCACGTGTTTCTGGCACATCTGACAGGTGGTTCCGGCATGCCCGAAAGTTGATTCCGGTCTGTCCGGTAGGTGGTTCCAGCCTGCACGGCACGTGGTTCTGGTACGTGTCAGAGGTGGTTGCGCATGCCCAACAGGTGATTCCGGACTGTCCGCCACATGGTTCTGGCACGTCTGAGAGGTGGTTCCGGCATGGCCGGCAGGTCATCCCATAGAGTCCTCCAAGTGGTTCTGGCATAACACGCAGGTGATTTTGGCGTGTCTGGCAGGTTGTTCCGTTGTGCTTGGCAGGTGGTTCAGGCTTGGCCGGCTGGTGGTTCCAGACTGTCCAGGACGTGTTTCCAGCTTCTCCGGCAGATGGTTCTGGTACGTCTGAGAAGTGGTTCCGCCATGGCTGGCAGGTGATTCCGGACCGTCCCCCAGGTGGTTCTGGCATAGCCAGCAGTTAATATTGGCCTGTCCGGCAGGTGGTTCCAGCGAGTCGAACAGGTGGCTCCGGTGTGCTCGGCAGGTGGTTCCGGTCTGTCCGGTAGGTGATTCCGGCGTGTCCGGCACGTGCTTCCGGCACGTCTGAGAGGTGGTTGCGGCATGCGCGACAGGTGATTTCGGAGTGTGCGCCAGGTGGTTCTGGCGTACCCGGCAGGTGATTTTGGCGTGTCCGGCAGGTGTTTCTGGCGAGTCGAGCAGGTGGCTCCGGCATGCTCGGCAGGTGCTTCCGGCGTCTCCGGCACGTGGTTCTGGTGTGTCTGAGAGCTGGTTCCGGCATGTCCGGCAGATGATTCCGGAGTGTCCGCCAAGTGGTTCTGGCATACCCGGCTGGTGATTTGGGCATGTCAGGTAGGTGGTTCCGGCGAGTCGAGCAGGTGGCTCCGGCGTGCTCGGCAGGTTGTTCAGACGGGTCTGGCAGGTGTTTTCCGTCTGTTCGGGGTGTGGTTCCAGCATCTCATGCACATGGTTCTGGCACGTCTGAGATGTGGTTCCGGCCGGCCCGACAGGTGTTTCCACAGTGTCCGCCAAGTGGTACTGGCGTAGTTGGCAGGTGATTTTGGCATGACCGGCAGGTGGTTCCAGCAAGCCCGGCAGGTGATTCCGAAGTGTTCCCCAACTGGTTGTGGCGTAGCCGGCAGGTGATTTTTGCGTGTCCGGCAGGTGGTTCTGGCGAGTCGAGCAGGTGGTTCCGGCGTGCTCGGCAGGTGCTTCCGGGGTCATTGGCACGTGGTTCTGGCATATCTGAGAGGTGGTTCCGGCATGCCCGGCAAGTGATTCCGGAGTGTTCGCCAAGTGTTTCCGGCGTAGCCGGCAGGTGATTTTGCATGTCCAGCGGTCGTTCCGGCGGGTCGAGCCGGTGGTTCCGGCGTGTCCGGCAGGTGGATCCGGTATGTCCGGCAGGTGGTTCTGTGGTGTCCGGCACGAGGCTCAGTCTGAGAGGCTGTGCCGGCATGCCCCTCACGTGATTCCGGCTTGTCCCTGAAGTGGTGCTGTTGTAGCGGGCAGGTGATTTTGGCGTGTCCGGCAGGTGGTTCAGGCGAGTTGAGCAGGTGCTTGCGACGTGCTCGGCAGGTGCTTCTGGCGTCTCCGGCACGTGTTTCTGGCACATCTGACTGGTGGTTCCGTCATGCCCAAAAGTTGATTCCGGTCTGTCCGGTAGGTGGTTCCGGCGTGCACGGCACGTGGTTCTGGTACGTCTCAGAGGTGGTTGCGTATGCCCAACAGGTGATTCCGGACTGTCCGCCACGTGCTTCTGGCACGTCTGAGAGGTGGTTCCAACATGCCCGGCAGGTCATTTCGGAGATTCGTCCAAGTGGTTCTGGCGTAGCCCGCAGGTGATGTTGGCGTGTCCGGCAGGTGGTTCCGCCGTGCTCGGCAGGTGGTTCAGGCATGGCCGTCACGTGGTTCCAGTCTGTCCAGGACGTGTTTCCAGCTTCTCCGGCAGGTGGTTCTGGTACGTCTGAGAGGTGGTTCCGCCATGGCTGGCAGGTGATCCCGGACTGTCCCCCAGGTGGTTCTGGCATAGCCAGCAGTTGATATTGGCCTGTCCGGCAGGTGGTTCCAGCGAGTCGAACAGGTGGCTCCGGCGTTCTTGGCAGGGGGTTCCGGTCTGTCCGGTAGGTGTTTCCGGCGTGTCTGGCACGTGCTTCCGGCATGTCTGAGAGGTGGTTCCGGGATGCGCGGCAGGTGATTCCGTAGTGTCCGCCAGGTGGTTCTGGCATACCCGGCAGGTGATTTTGGCGTGTCCGGCAGGTGTTTCTGGCGAGTCGAGCAGGTGGCTCCGGCATGCTCGGCAGGTGCTTCCGGCGTCTCCGGCACTTGGTTCTGGTGTGTCTGAGACCTGGTTCCGGCATGTCCGGCAGATGATTCCGGAGTGTCCGCCAAGTGGTTCTGGCATACCCAGCAGGTGATTTTGGCGTGTCAGGGAGTTGGTACCGGTGAGTCGAGCAGGTGGTTCCGGCGTGCTCAGCAGGTGGTTCAGGTGGTTCTGGCAGTTGGTATCCGACTGTTCGGGGTGTGGTTCCAGCATCTCATGAACACGTTTCTGGCACGTCAGAGATGTGGTTCCGGCCGGCCCGACAGGTGTTTCCGCAGTGTCCGCCAAGCGGTTCTGGCGTAGTTGGCAGGTGATTTTGGCATGACTGGCAGGTGGTTCCAGCAAGCCTGGCAGGTGATTCCAAAGTGTTCACTAACTGGTTGTGGCGTAGCCGGCAGGTGATTTTTGCGTGATCGGCAGGTGGTTCTGGCGAGTCGAGCAGGTGGTTCCGGCGTGCTCGGCTGGTGCTTCCGGGGTCATTGGCACGGGGTTCTGGCATGTCTGAGAGGTGGTTACAAAATGCCCGTCAGGTCATTTCGGAGAGTCGTCCAACTGGGTCTGGCGTAGCCCGCAGGTGATTTTGGCGTGTCCGGCAGGTGGTTCCGCCGTGCTCGGCAGGTGGTTCAGGCATGGCCGTCACGTGGTTCCAGTCTGTCCAGGACGTGTTTCCAGCTTCTCCGGCAGGTGGTTCTGGTACGACTGAGAGGTGGTTCCGCCATGGCTGGCAGGTGATCCCGGACTGTCCCCCAGGTGGTTCTGGCATAGCCAGCAGTTGATATTGGCCTGTCCGGCAGGTGTTTCCAGTGAGTCGAACAGGTGGCTCCGGCGTTCTTGGCAGGTGGTTCCGGTCTATCCGGTAGGTGTTTCCGGCGTGTCTGGCATGTGCTTCCGGCACGTCTGAAAGGTGGTTCCGGCATGCGCGACAGGTGATTCCGGAGTGTCCGCCAGGTGGTTCTGGCATACCCGGCAGGTGATTTTGGCATGTCCGGCAGGTGTTTCTGGCGAGTCGAGCAGGTGGCTCCGGCATGCTCGGCAGGTGCTTCCGGCCTCTCCGGCACGTGGTTCTGGTGTGTCTGAGAGCTGGTTCCGGCATGTCCGGCAGATGATTCCGGAGTGTCCGCCAAGTGGTTCTGGCATACCCGGCTGGTGATTTGGGCATGTCAGGTAGGTGGCTCCAGCATGCTCGGCAGGTTGTTCAGACGGTTCTGGCAGGTGTTTTCCGTCTGTTCGGGGTGTGGTTCCAGCATCTCATGCACATGGTTCTGGCATGTCTGAGATGTGGTTCCGGCCGGCTCGACAGGTGTTTCCACAGTGTCCGCCAAGTGGTACTGGCGTAGTTGGCAGGTGATTTTGGCATGACCGGCAGGTGGTTCCCGCAAGCCCGGCAGGTGATTCCGAAGTGTTCCCCAACTGGTTGTGGCGTAGCCGGCAGTTGATTTTTGCGTGTCCGGCAGGTGGTTCTGGCGAGTCGAGCAGGTGGTTCCGGCGTGCTCGGCAGGTGCTTCCGGGGTCATTGGCACGTGGTTCTGGCATATCTGAGAGGTGGTTCCGGCATGCCCGGCAGGTGATTCCGGAGTGTTCGCCAAGTGTTTCCGGCGTAGCCGGCAGGTGATTTTGCATGTCCAGCGGTCGTTCCGGCGGGTCGAGCCGGTGGTTCCGGCGTGTCCGGCAGGTGGTTCCGGTATGTCTGGAAGGTGGTTCTGTGGTGTCAGGCACGAGGTTCAGTCTGAGAGGCTGTGCCGGCATGCCCCTCACGTGATTCCGGCTTGTCCCCGAAGTGGTGCTGGTGTAGCGGGCAGGTGATTTTGGCGTGTCCGGCAGGTGGTTCAGGCGAGTTGAGCAGGTGGTTGCGACGTGCTCGGCAGGTGCTTCCGGCGTCTCCGGCACGTGTTTCTGGCACATCTGACTGGTGGTTCCGGCATGCCCAAAAGTTGATTCCGGTCTGTCCGGTAGGTGGTTCCGGCGTGCACGGCACGTGGTTCTGGTACGTCTCAGAGGTGGTTGCGTATGCCCAACAGGTGATTCCGGACTGTCCGCCACGTGCTTCTGGCACGTCTGAGAGGTGGTTCCAACATGCCCGGCAGGTCATTTCGGAGAGTCGTCCAAGTGGTTCTGGCGTAGCCCGCAGGTGATTTTGGCGTGTCCGGCAGGTGGTTCCGCCGTGCTCGGCAGGTGGTTCAGGCATGGCCGTCACGTGGTTCCAGTCTGTCCAGGACGTGTTTCCAGCTTCTCCGGCAGGTGGTTCTGGTACGTCTGAGAGGTGGTTCCGCCATGGCTGGCAGGTGATCCCGGACTGTCCCCCAGGTGGTTCTGGCATAGCCAGCAGTTGATATTGGCCTGTCCGGCAGGTGGTTCCAGCGAGTCGAAAAGGTGGCTCCGGCGTTCTTGGCAGGTGGTTCCGGTCTGTCCGGTAGGTGTTTCCGGCGTGTCTGGCACGTGCTTCCGGCACGTCTGAGAGGTGGTTCCAGCATGCGCGGCAGGTGATTCTGGAGTGTCTGCCAGGTGGTTCCGGCATACCCGGCAGGTGATTTTGGCGTGTCCGGCAGGTGTTTCTGGCGAGTCGAGCAGGTGGCTCCGGCATGCTCGGCAGGTGCTTCCGGCGTCTCCGGCACTTGGTTCTGGTGTGTCTGAGACCTGGTTCCGGCATGTCCGGCAGATGATTCCGGAGTGTCCGCCAAGTGGTTCTGGCATACCCAGCAGGTGATTTTGGCGTGTCAGGGAGGTGGTACCGGGGAGTCGAGCAGGTGGTTCCGGCGTGCTTAGCAGGTGGTTCAGGCGGTTCTGGCAGGTGGTATCCGTCTGTTCGGGGTGTGGTTCCAGCATCTCATGAACATGTTTCTGGCACGTCTGAGATGTGGCTCCAGCCGGCCCGACAGGTGTTTCCGCAGTGTCCGCCAAGTGGTACTGGCGTAGTTGGCAGGTGATTTTGGCATGACCGGCAGGTGGTTCCAGCAAGCCCGGCAGGTGATTCCGAAGTGTTCCCCAACTGGTTGTGGCATAGCCGGCAGGTGATTTTTGCGTGTCCGGCAGGTGGTTCTGGCGAGTCGAGCAGGTGGTTCCGGCGTGCTCGGCAGGTGCTTCCGGGGTCATTGGCACGTGGTTCTGGCATATCTGAGAGGTGGTTCCGGCATGCCCGGCAGGTGATTCCGGAGTGTTCGCCAAGTGTTTCCGGCGTAGCCGGCAGGTGATTTTGCATGTCCAGCGGTCGTTCCGGTGGGTCGAGCCGGTGGTTCCGGCGTGTCCGGCAGGTGGATCCGGTATGTCCGGCAGGTGGTTCTGTGGTGTCCGGCACGAGGTTCAGTCTGAGAGGCTGTGCCGGCATGCCCCTCACGTGATTCCGGCTTGTCCCTGAAGTGGTGCTGTTGTAGCGGGCAGGTGATTTTGGCGTGTCCGGCAGGTGGTTCAGGCGAGTTGAGCAGGTGCTTGCGACGTGCTCGGCAGGTGCTTCTGGCGTCTCCGGCACGTGTTTCTGGCACATCTGACTGGTGGTTCCGTCATGCCCAAAAGTTGATTCCGGTCTGTCCGGTAGGTGGTTCCGGCGTGCACGGCACGTGGTTCTGGTACGTCTCAGAGGTGGTTGCGTATGCCCAACAGGTGATTCCGGACTGTCCGCCACGTGCTTCTGGCACGTCTGAGAGGTGGTTCCAACATGCCCGGCAGGTCATTTCGGAGATTCGTCCAAGTGGTTCTGGCGTAGCCCGCAGGTGATTTTGGCGTGTCCGGCAGGTGGTTCCGCCGTGCTCGGCAGGTGGTTCAGGCATGGCCGTCACGTGGTTCCAGTCTGTCCAGGACGTGTTTCCAGCTTCTCCGGCAGGTGGTTCTGGTACGTCTGAGAGGTGGTTCCGCCATGGCTGGCAGGTGATCCCGGACTGTCCCCCAGGTGGTTCTGGCATAGCCAGCAGTTGATATTGGCCTGTCCGGCAGGTGGTTCCAGCGAGTCGAACAGGTGGCTCCGGCGTTCTTGGCAGGGGGTTCCGGTCTGTCCGGTAGGTGTTTCCGGCGTGTCTGGCACGTGCTTCCGGCATGTCTGAGAGGTGGTTCCGGGATGCGCGGCAGGTGATTCCGTAGTGTCCGCCAGGTGGTTCTGGCATACCCGGCAGGTGATTTTGGCGTGTCCGGCAGGTGTTTCTGGCGAGTCGAGCAGGTGGCTCCGGCATGCTCGGCAGGTGCTTCCGGCGTCTCCGGCACTTGGTTCTGGTGTGTCTGAGACCTGGTTCCGGCATGTCCGGCAGATGATTCCGGAGTGTCCGCCAAGTGGTTCTGGCATACCCAGCAGGTGATTTTGGCGTGTCAGGGAGGTGGTACCGGTGAGTCGAGCAGGTGGTTCCGGCGTGCTCAGCAGGTGGTTCAGGTGGTTCTGGCAGTTGGTATCCGACTGTTCGGGGTGTGGTTCCAGCATCTCATGAACACGTTTCTGGCACGTCAGAGATGTGGTTCCGGCCGGCCCGACAGGTGTTTCCGCAGTGTCCGCCAAGCGGTTCTGGCGTAGTTGGCAGGTGATTTTGGCATGACTGGCAGGTGGTTCCAGCAAGCCTGGCAGGTGATTCCAAAGTGTTCACTAACTGGTTGTGGCGTAGCCGGCAGGTGATTTTTGCGTGATCGGCAGGTGGTTCTGGCGAGTCGAGCAGGTGGTTCCGGCGTGCTCGGCTGGTGCTTCCGGAGTCATTGGCACGGGGTTCTGGCATGTCTGAGAGGTGGTTACAAAATGCCCGTCAGGTCATTTCGGAGAGTCGTCCAACTGGGTCTGGCGTAGCCCGCAGGTGATTTTGGCGTGTCCGGCAGGTGGTTCCGCCGTGCTCGGCAGGTGGTTCAGGCATGGCCGTCACGTGGTTCCAGTCTGTCCAGGACGTGTTTCCAGCTTCTCCGGCAGGTGGTTCTGGTACGTCTGAGAGGTGGTTCCGCCATGGCTGGCAGGTGATCCCGGACTGTCCCCCAGGTGGTTCTGGCATAGCCAGCAGTTGATATTGGCCTGTCCGGCAGGTGTTTCCAGTGAGTCGAACAGGTGGCTCCGGCGTTCTTGGCAGGTGGTTCCGGTCTGTCCGGTAGGTGTTTCCGGCGTGTCTGGCACGTGCTTCCGGCACGTCTGAAAGGTGGTTCCGGCATGCGCGACAGGTGATTCCGGAGTGTCCGCCAGGTGGTTCTGGCATACCCGGCAGGTGATTTTGGCATGTCCGGCAGGTGTTTCTGGCGAGTCGAGCAGGTGGCTCCGGCATGCTCGGCAGGTGCTTCCGGCCTCTCCGGCACGTGGTTCTGGTGTGTCTGAGAGCTGGTTCCGGCATGTCCGGCAGATGATTCCGGAGTGTCCGCCAAGTGGTTCTGGCATACCCGGCTGGTGATTTGGGCATGTCAGGTAGGTGGCTCCAGCATGCTCGGCAGGTTGTTCAGACGGTTCTGGCAGGTGTTTTCCGTCTGTTCGGGGTGTGGTTCCAGCATCTCATGCACATGGTTCTGGCATGTCTGAGATGTGGTTCCGGCCGGCTCGACAGGTGTTTCCACAGTGTCCGCCAAGTGGTACTGGCGTAGTTGGCAGGTGATTTTGGCATGACCGGCAGGTGGTTCCCGCAAGCCCGGCAGGTGATTCCGAAGTGTTCCCCAACTGGTTGTGGCGTAGCCGGCAGTTGATTTTTGCGTGTCCGGCAGGTGGTTCTGGCGAGTCGAGCAGGTGGTTCCGGCGTGCTCGGCAGGTGCTTCCGGGGTCATTGGCACGTGGTTCTGGCATATCTGAGAGGTGGTTCCGGCATGCCCGGCAGGTGATTCCGGAGTGTTCGCCAAGTGTTTCCGGCGTAGCCGGCAGGTGATTTTGCATGTCCAGCGGTCGTTCCGGCGGGTCGAGCCGGTGGTTCCGGCGTGTCCGGCAGGTGGTTCCGGTATGTCTGGAAGGTGGTTCTGTGGTGTCAGGCACGAGGTTCAGTCTGAGAGGCTGTGCCGGCATGCCCCTCACGTGATTCCGGCTTGTCCCCGAAGTGGTGCTGGTGTAGCGGGCAGGTGATTTTGGCGTGTCCGGCAGGTGGTTCAGGCGAGTTGAGCAGGTGGTTGCGACGTGCTCGGCAGGTGCTTCCGGCGTCTCCGGCACGTGTTTCTGGCACATCTGACTGGTGGTTCCGGCATGCCCAAAAGTTGATTCCGGTCTGTCCGGTAGGTGGTTCCGGCGTGCACGGCACGTGGTTCTGGTACGTCTCAGAGGTGGTTGCGTATGCCCAACAGGTGATTCCGGACTGTCCGCCACGTGCTTCTGGCACGTCTGAGAGGTGGTTCCAACATGCCCGGCAGGTCATTTCGGAGAGTCGTCCAAGTGGTTCTGGCGTAGCCCGCAGGTGATTTTGGCGTGTCCGGCAGGTGGTTCCGCCGTGCTCGGCAGGTGGTTCAGGCATGGCCGTCACGTGGTTCCAGTCTGTCCAGGACGTGTTTCCAGCTTCTCCGGCAGGTGGTTCTGGTACGTCTGAGAGGTGGTTCCGCCATGGCTGGCAGGTGATCCCGGACTGTCCCCCAGGTGGTTCTGGCATAGCCAGCAGTTGATATTGGCCTGTCCGGCAGGTGGTTCCAGCGAGTCGAAAAGGTGGCTCCGGCGTTCTTGGCAGGTGGTTCCGGTCTGTCCGGTAGGTGTTTCCGGCGTGTCTGGCACGTGCTTCCGGCACGTCTGAGAGGTGGTTCCAGCATGCGCGGCAGGTGATTCTGGAGTGTCTGCCAGGTGGTTCTGGCATACCCGGCAGGTGATTTTGGCGTGTCCGGCAGGTGTTTCTGGCGAGTTGAGCAGGTGGCTCCGGCATGCTCGGCAGGTGCTTCCGGCGTCTCCGGCACTTGGTTCTGGTGTGTCTGAGACCTGGTTCCGGCATGTCCGGCAGATGATTCCGGAGTGTCCGACAAGTGGTTCTGGCATACCCAGCAGGTGATTTTGGCGTGTCAGGGAGGTGGTACCGGTGAGTCGAGCAGGTGGTTCCGGCGTGCTTAGCAGGTGGTTCAGGCGGTTCTGGCAGGTGATATCCGTCTGTTCGGGGTGTGGTTCCAGCATCTCATGAACACGTTTCTGGCACGTCTGAGATGTGGTTCCAGCCGGCCCGACAGGTGTTTCCGCAGTGTCCGCCAAGCGGTTCTGGCGTAGTTGGCAGGTGATTTTGGCATGACTGGCAGGTGGTTCCAGCAAGCCTGGCAGGTGATTCCAAAGTGTTCACCAACTGGTTGTGGCGTAGCCGGCAGGTGATTTTTGCGTGATCGGCAGGTGGTTCTGGCGAGTCGAGCAGGTGGTTCCGGCGTGCTCGGCTGGTGCTTCCGGGGTCATTGGCACGGGGTTCTGGCATGTCTGAGAGGTGGTTCCTGCATGCCCGGCAAGTGATTCCGGAGTGTTCGCCAAGTGGTTCTGGCATAGTCGGCAGGTGATTTTGGAATGTCCGGCAGGTGGTTCAGGCGAGTTGAGCAGGTTGTTCCAACGTGCTTGGCAGGTGCTTCCGGCGTCTCCGGCACGTGTTTCTGGCACATCTGACAGGTGGTTCCGGCATGCCCGAAAGCTGATTCCGGTCTGTCCGGTAGGCGGTTCCAGCCTGCACGGCATGTGGTTCTGGTACGTCTCAGAGGTGGTTGCGCATGCCCAACAGGTGATTCCGGACTGTCCGCCACATGGTTCTGGCACGTCTGAGAGGTGGTTCCGGCATTCCCGGCAGGTCATCGCAGAGAGTCCTCCAAGTGGTTCTGGCATAACACGCAGGTGATTTTGGCGTGTCTGGCAGGTTGTTCCGTTGTGCTTGGCAGGTGGTTCAGGCTTGGCCGGAAGGTGGTTCCAGACTGTCCAGGACGTGTTTCCAGCTTCTCCGGCAGGTGGTTCTGGTACGTCTGAGACGTGGTTCCGGTATGTCCGGCAGATGATTCCGGAGTGTCCGCCAAGTGGTTCTGGCATACCCGGCTGGTGATTTGGGCATGTCAGGTAGGTGGTTCCGGCGAGTCGAGCAGGTGGCTCCGGCGTGCTCGGCAGGTTGTTCAGACGGGTCTGGCAGGTGTTTTCCGTCTGTTCGGGGTGTGGTTCCAGCATCTCATGCACATGGTTCTGGCACGTCTGAGATGTGGTTCCGGCCGGCCCGACAGTTGTTTCCACAGTGTCCGCCAAGTGGTACTGGCGTAGTTGGCAGGTGATTTTGGCATGACCGGCAGGTGGTTCCAGCAAGCCCGGCAGGTGATTCCGAAGTGTTCCCCAACTGGTTGTGGCGTAGCCGGCAGGTGATTTCTGCGTGTCCGTCAGGTGGTTCTGGCGAGTCGAGCAGGTGGTTCCGGCGTGCTCGGCAGGTGCTTCCGGGGTCATTGGCACGTGGTTCTGGCATATCTGAGAGGTGGTTCCGGCATGCCCGGCAGGTGATTCCGGAGTGTTCGCCAAGTGTTTCCGGCGTAGCCTGCAGGTGATTTTGCATGTCCAGCGGTCGTTCCGGCGGGTCGAGCCGGTGGTTCCAGCGTGTCCGTCAGGTGGTTCCGGTCTGTCCGGCAGGTGGTTCTGTGGTGTCCGGCACGAGGTTCAGTCTGAGGGGGTGTGCCAGCATGCCCCTCACGTGATTCCGGCTTGTCCCCTAAGTGGTGCTGGTGTAGCGGGCAGGTGATTTTGGCGTGTCTGGCAGGTGGTTCAGGCGAGTTGAGCAGGTGGTTGCCACGTGCTCGGCAGGTGTTACCGGCGTCTCCGGCACGTGTTTCTGGCACATCTGACTGGTGGTTCCGGCATGCCCGAAAGTTGATTCCGGTCTGTCCGGTAGGTGGTTCCGGCGTGCACGGCACGTGGTTCTGGTACGTGTCAGAGGTGGTTGCGTATGCCCAACGGGTGATTCCGGACTGTCCGCCACATGGTTCTGTCACGTCTGAGAGGTGGTTCCGGCATGCCCAGCAGGTCATCCAAGAGAGTCCTCCAAGTGGTTCTGGCATAACACGCAGGTGATTTTGGCGTGTCTGGCAGGTTGTTCCGTTGTGCTTGGCAGGTGGTTCAGGCTTGGCCGGCAGGTGGTTCCAGACTGTCCGGGACGTGTTTCCAGATTCTCCGGCAGGTGGTTCTGGTACGTCTGAGAGGTGGTTCCGCCATGGCTGGCAGGCGATTCCGGACCGTCCCCCAGGTGGTTCTGGCATAGCCAGCAGTTGATATTGGCCTGTCCGGCAGGTGGTTCCAGCGAGTCGAACAGGTGGCTCCGGCGTTCTTGGCAGGTGGTTCCGGTCTGTCCGGTAGGTGATTCCGGCGTGTCCGGCACGTGCTTCCGGCACGTCTGAGAGGTGGTTCCGTCATGCGCGACAGGTGATTTCGGAGTGACCGCCAGGTGGTTCTGGCGTACCCGGCAGGTGATTTTGGCGTGTCCGGCAGGTGTTTCTGGCGAGTCGAGCAGGTGGCTCCGGCATGCTCGGCAGGTGCTTCCGGCGTCTCCGGCACGTGGTTCTGGTGTCTCTCAGAGCTGGTTCCGGCATGTCCGGCAGATGATTCCGGAGTGTCCGCCAAGTGGTTCTGGCATACCTAGCAGGTGATTTTGGCGTGTCAGGGAGGTGGTACCGGTGAGTCGAGCAGGTGGTTCCGGCGTGCTCAGCAGGTGGTTCAGGCGGTTCTGGCAGGTGGTATCCGTCTGTTCGGGGTGTGGTTCCAGCATCTCATGAACACGTTTCTGGCACGTCTGAGATGTGGTTCCAGCCGGCCCGACAGGTGTTTCCGCAGTGTCCGCCAAGCGGTTCTGGCGTAGTTGGCAGGTGATTTTGGCATGACTGGCAGGTGGTTCCAGCAAGCCTGGCAGGTGATTCCAAAGTGTTCACCAACTGGTTGTGGCGTAGCCGGCAGGTGATTTTTGCGTGATCGGCAGGTGGTTCTGGCGAGTCGAGCAGGTGGTTCCGGCGTGCTCGGCTGGTGCTTCCGGGGTCATTGGCACGGGGTTCTGGCATGTCTGAGAGGTTGTTCCTGCTTGCCCGGCAGGTGATTCCGGAGTGTTCGCCAAGTGGTTCTGGCGTAGTCGGCAGGTGATTTTGGCATGTCCGGCAGGTGGTTCAGGCGAGTTGAGCAGGTGGTTCCAACGTGCTTGGCAGGTGCTTCCGGCGTCTCCGGCACGTGTTTCTGGCACATCTGACAGGTGGTTCCGGCATGCCCGAAAGGTGATTCCGGTCTGTCCGGTAGGTGGTTCCAGCCTGCACGGCATGTGGTTCTGGTACGTCTCAGAGGGGGTTGCGCATGCCCAACAGGTGATTCCGGACTGTCGGCCACATGGTTCTGGCACGTCTGAGAGGTGGTTCCGGCATGCCCGGCAGGTCATCCCATAGAGTCCTCCAAGTGGTTCTGGCATAACACGCAGGTGATTTTGGCGTGTCTGGCAGGTTGTTCCGTTGTGCTTGGCAGGTGGTTCAGGCTTGGCCGGCAGGTGGTTCCAGACTGTCCAGGACGTGTTTCCAGCTTCTCCGGCAGATGGTTCTGGTACTTCTGAGAGGTGGTTCCGCCATGGCTGGCAGGTGATTCCGGACCGTCCCCCAGGTGGTTCTGGCATAGCCAGCAGTTGATATTGGCCTGTCCGGCAGGTGGTTCCAGCGAGTCGAACAGGTGGCTCCGGCGTTCTTGGCAGGTGGTTCCGGTCTGTCCGGTAGGTGATTCCGGCGTGTCCGGCACGTGCTTCCGGCACGTCTGAGAGGTGGTTCCGGCATGCGCGACAGGTGATTTCGGAGTGTCCGCCAGGTGGTTCTGGCGTACCCGCAGGTGAT